>NC_043709.1:7596426-7764799 GCF_006229205.1 Suricata suricatta
TGAGCCTAAGTCAGAAGCTTAACCGACTGAGCCACCCAGGCGCCCCGACAAACATTATTTTTAATGTTCTGTACTTTGGCGGATTCTTCCTTGTACCATTCAGATTTTTCTCAAGACCTGCCTGTCTTGGTCCCCAGATTACCTTTAAGTATCTTTCATTTGCTTCTTTGTTCAGATAAGTATGTATGTATGTATATATTATTTTTTAAAGGTGGTTTATTATTATTTAAGTAAACTCTACCCCCAACATGGGGCTTGAACTCATGACCCCAAGGTCAAGAGTTGCACGCTCTGCTGACTGAGCCAGCCAGGCGCCCCCAGCAAGTATTTATTGAGCGCCAGTTGACATGCAAATACTGTTCCGCAGGGTTTGTCTTACTGCATTGGGTTATTACCACCTCAGCCACATTTCTTAGTTTTCTAGTATGAGGTGAGAACTCATAATCAGGAATGATTTCACAACTTTCTTTCCCCAGTTTTATTAAGATAAAATTGACATGCAGTATCATAGAAGTTTGAGGTGTACAGCATGACTTGACTCACTTATACTGTGAAATGATGACCACTGTTAAGTTTAAACATCCATCATCTCTTACAGATGGAACAAAGAAAAGTGTGTTTTTTCCACTCTGATGAGAACTTTTAGGATTTACTCTCTTAACGACTTTCAAATATGCCAGACAGCAGTATTAACTATAGTCCACATGTATCTTACACCCCCAGCATTTATTTATCTTTAACTGGAAGTTTGTACCTTTTGACTACCTTCATCCAGTTTTCCCGGCCTTCCACGTCCTGCCTCGGAACCGTAAGTCTCAGCGAGATCATACATATTTGTCTTCCTCTGTCTGACTTATTTCACTTAGTGTAATGCCTTTGAGGTTCATTCATGTCACAAATGGCAGGATTTCCTTCTTTTCTTATGGCTGAATAGTATTTTATTGTATATTAACAATTGCTTATATAAAACCTGCTGCTGTATATGAAGCTACTTTTCCTAGGTCTTTGGGCTGAAGTTATGATACTGCCCTCTTCCTGCTTTCCTTTAGGACTCACAGGTTTCTGTTTTTTTTTTTAAAGTACCCATCTCAGTGCCATCATCATTCATGTGCACATGTGGGTGCATGTGCATATATGTATCAGAGTGGGGAAGGGTATTGGGGACCGCTGTCCTTAAGGAGTTTGGATCTCACTTGATTCATGGAACTGAATCTTTCTTGTCTGAAAAGGCTGCTGTTAAGGAAAGCAAACATGCTCTTTCGGGGTCCATGGAGTCCTGAGCTAGATGGATTAATCATGTGTAACAATTTTGTCCGCAGTACAGAGGCACAGCTTAAATGGTTAAGTCATAGGCAAAATGGGAAAAAATTCTCTTGAAGGGTAGATTCTGGATTTTCTTTGACATTTGTTGTTTTATAATTCCTAAAATTATTCAGATCTTCCCAGAATCCTTTTCCGTGGTTGGCCCATGCTACCTCTTAGAATATTAAGCTCCTAGTATTGAGTTTCCAACTTTCTTTTGAACTTGCCTCACTCAATTGTTCTTCCAGCGCTTTTTGGAGTAAAGGATCTTTCTTAACATCTTCCTTCTTAACTTCAGCCTCATCCTACTTGCTCTTACCTGGGTCTTTTCTGGTCCTTTTTATATTTCATGAGGTGCGCCAGAGCTGTAATCATGATCGGGCACATTATAGCCTTACGTGAGGATAGAAACTGATGGTCTTTTTATTTTTTAGTTTTCAGTGCCTTTCTTTATTTCATAGTTTTTCAATATCTTGTTGATCTCCTAGTCTCCACATTAAAGTGCTCACTAAAGTCTTTAGGGAGCTCCTAGGTCCTTCTTCTAGATTAAGAACGATAGCTTTTTCATTATGCAAGCAATGTTTTAGAGAAAATTTGGAAACTAAAGAAAGTGAAAAGAAAGAAAATTGTTTATAGTCCAACCAAATAAAACCCATTTTGTGTTTTTAGTATATTTCCTTAGAGTCCTTTTTTCTTCTGTATAATATTTTTATATGTGAAAATACATTTTCATATCTTACTTTTCTTATTAGAAGCATTTTCCACACTTTAAATGTTTTATAAAAACTATTCTCAATAACTGCATAACAAGATTCACTGAATGAGTTATTCCTAATTCACCTAACCATTAATTCATGCTGTAGAAAAGATTTTCTTGTTATAATGTATTCTTTGTCATTTTAAAAAATCCTGTTCTTATTTTGCCAGGTGTTTTAGTTTTAATATCCCATTTCTAGGTATGATGATTAAATAAATATTCATGTACATTAAAATGTGTGGGCAAATATCCTGTATCAAACATACATCTCTATCTATATTTGTGTGTGTGTGTGTGTGTGTGTGTGTGTATATATATATATATATGTGTGTGTGTGTGTGTATATATATATATATTTTAATGGAATCTAATGGCTTAGGAATTTTTTTTATCAAAGTAAGCTCTACACTCACTGTGGGGCTTGAACTCACAACTCCAAGATCAACAGTTACAAACTCTACCAACTGAGCTAGCCAGGTGCCCTGGGAATTATATTCTTAAAGAAATTTTCTGCCCCAGATTATGTTGGTACAGTATAATACTTTTAATAACCTTTTGTATATTCATTAAAGTGTTAGTTCTCAAAGTACTTCCCCTTGGTAGTTGGAGGGTAACGTTTCTTCCATAACTATTTTTCCTTGGCCACTGTTTTCTTTTATCTCATTACCACATTGTGTTTGCTGCTTTTAATTGTATGTTGTCCTCCTGAGTGATGTAGGTGAAGACAGTATCAGACTTGAAGTCACATGTACTCTGTGAGCATAGTAAATATTAAATTTAAAAATGATGCTGGCTTACTTTAGAGAAAATACTTAAGATTAATGGTAGCTTGCCAGTAATATAATTTAGACTAGTACTCAGCATATATTAAGTGGAATAGTCTGTCTTTTCACCGTGACGTATAAACTTTTTGTCTCCTCTTCCATTTCCAGGTTGCCATCACGAAAGTCAAAGTGGATTTCTCCAGTGTAGTGTGCCTGCCCCCTTCCGTCATTGCTGTGAATGGGCTGGACGGAGGAGGGGCTGGCGAAAATGACGAGGAGCCAGTGCTCGTGTCTCTGTCTGCGGCCCCCAGCCCCCAGAGCGAAGCCGTTGCCAATGAACTGCAGGAGCTCTCCTTGCAGCCCGAGCTGACCCTAGGCCTCCACCCTGGCAGGAACCCCAATTTGCCTCCACTTAGTGAGCGGAAGAATGGTGAGTATATATGGAATTATTACATTGCCTAATGTGAACCAGGGTCTTCATGTTTATCATTACTTTATTTCATGTCTCTTGAAAGTTTCTTATAATCTTACTATTTTTTGTAAAATAGAGAAATGGTAAGTTTAGGTGATCATTATAAACCCAGCGTTTCCTGCCTGGGTGATTAAAACTGCTTTCTAATCTGTCTTTCTGCTTCTCCCTCCCAACCTCTTCCATAAATTAATTCATTTAGCAAATATTTATTGAAAATCACTGTATCATAAATTCTGCTAAGATTAGGGGTTAAATGATAAGTAAGCCTCTGTCATTAGGAAATTTACCCTGTACCTTGTCAGAATAAACTTTTTGACCTCCCTGGTTTAATAGTTTCCAGTGACTGCCCTATGGGATAAAAACAAAAGCATGTTTTACAAGGCTTCAGGATCTGGTCTCTTTCCGTTTTGTTAGCTTTTTCTCTTGTCATTTTCCTATTCCTAGTCTTTGCTCCAAACTGTTAACCATTTTTAATACTATTTACAAAACCATGCACTCTTCAAACTTTTGTTAATTAAAAAAATTATAGGGGTGAGTGTCCAACTCTTGATTATGGCTCAGGTCATGATCTCTTGGTATGTGGGTTTGAGCCTCATGTCGGGCTCTGCACTGACCACGATGAGCCTGCTTGGGATTCTCTTTCTCCTCCTCTCTCTCTGCCCCTCCTCCTGTTGTGTGCACACATATGCGCTCTCTCTGTCTCAAAATAAAGTTATAATTTGTTATAAAAATTTGAGATTTCAGAAAAGGTATATATAGCAAATATTTACATCCTCACCTGCCATCTGGCTTATGATCCATGGATCTCCATCCATCCCTGGGGTAATTACTGCCCTGAATTTGATATTTTATTGCCAAGTATTTCTGTATTTTTTTAATAGCATGATTCATAGTAGATATGACCTGAGCCGAATATGAATATATTCCTGATCAATGTAGACTAGTGTTTCTCATTTTTTATATAATATATATATTAATTGGAGAGAGAGAACTCTATTGTATATACTCTTCTGCAACTTGTGTTTGTTGTTCAAAATGTATTTTCCTGTGAGTTATTAAAGGTATTCTATCAGTTCATCTCATCTAATCTTTGAATCAGCATTTATCATTAGTCCTGCTTTCCCCCAGGCTTAGTGCCAGCCTTATCTGTTTCTCAGTGTGTGGGAGTTCATTTTTATGCCCTCTCTTCTGTTTCACTGATCTCTATTCATCTCTTTGTCATAGTACATCATCTTAGTTATTGTTACTTAGTAATTAGTCTTGTCTGTTAGGACAGTCTTTCCTTACCATTTTTGTCTTCAGAGTTGTCTTAACTGTTGCCATTTTTAATTTTTTATAGCTTTAGAATCAGCTTTATGAAGTTAGGCAAAAAAAAAAAAAAATTTCAATGGGAGGCGCCTGGGTGGGTGGCTCAGTCGTTAAGTGTCCCAACTCTTGATCTCAGCTCAGGTTTTGATCTTAGAGTCTTGAGTTTGTGCCCCATGTTTGTCTCCGTGCTGGGTGTGAAGCCTACTTTAAAGAAAAAAGAACAAAAACCTCCTTGGGATTTCTTTCTTGAACATTTTATTATGAAAAATTTCAAGCACACAATAGAGTTTTACAATGAATACTTTTATGTCTACCTCTTAAAAAATTCTACCATTAACATTTTGTTATATGTCCCTCTGTCCATCAATCCATCTTATTTTTTTTGATGTATTTCAGAGTAAATTGCAGATGCCAGCGTTCCTTCATTTTATTGAAACATAACTAATATAGAATAACATACAAATTGTAAGTGTCCTGGTTGAGTTTATCACAGAGTGAATATACCTGTGCGTAATAACTGCTCTGTGAAGAAATATTCCCAGCACCACCGTAACCTCAACCACCCCCTCACCACCCCATGTGCTTCTTCCCAGTTAGGACTCACTCTTTTTGCCCAAAGGAAATTACCATCTTGGCTTCTAACATCATAAGTTAGTTTTGTTGGTTTCTAAACTTTAGTAAATGGAATCATACTGTATGTATTCTATTGTGGGCTGGTTTTGTTTTGAAATTCATTTGTGTTGAATTATGTGTGGGTGTAGTCTGTTTTCATTGCTATATAATTAGTCCATTTTATGAATATACTGGAATTTGTCTATTTTACTTCGGTAGGTATGTGTATTGTTTTAGTTTGAGGTGATTATGAATCATGCTGCTATGAAATTCTTGTACTTGTTGGGATTTTGATTTGAAATGTGTCATGTAGGGGTGCCTGGGTGGCTCAGTCGGTTAAGCCTCGGACTTCAGCTCAGGTCATGATCTCCTGGTTCGTGGGTTCAAGCCCTGCGTCGGGCTCTGGGCTGACAGCTCAGAGAGTGGAGCCTGCTTCTGATTCTGTGTCTCCCTCTCTCTCTGCCCCTCCCCGCTCATGCTCTGTCTCTCTCTCTCTCAAAAATAAATAAAACATTAAAAAAATATTTTTAAAATGAAATGTGTCATGTATAGGTTCATGGGGAGAATATACATGTTACATATTGGGTATTCCTGTCCATTATTAAATAGATGTTCTTGATGTCTTTCTACAGAGTTACAATTTTCTCCATAAAGGTCATGCAGATAATTTTATTAAGTATAGTCCCAGGTGTTTTTTTGTTTGTTTGTTGTTTGTTTGTTTTGGAGATGGAGGTAGATGTTATCAGTCATATTTTTATAAAATATTTTCTGACTGTTGGATGCTGGGGAATAGAAATACCCAACTTTTTAAAAACTCCCGTGGCTTTTCCTCATTTATGCCCACTTTTTGGGTAGCACTCGGTCCCTGCTCTTCTTGGCAACCCTGACTTATCCTTCAGTATTCTGTTCAGGCACCACTCCCTTTGAGACACCTGTCCTAACTCAGCATTAGGCATCCTTTTCTTGATTCGCCCAATTGTCCTTTATCGTTACACTTCGTCACTGTATTGTAATTGGAATTCTCCAGTCAACATCATGAGTGAGCGTCTGGAACCTGAAATCAGACTCCATTACACTTCTCTCACAACCCTTCAGTGTCTTCTGTGAGACTCACGATGACATCATTGTTTTTATGACGTGGCCTGGTATCCTCTCTGACCTGATTATTTCTTACCTCTGTCCCCTTGCTCGCTCTACGCTGCTTTAGCTGACTTTCTTACCCCTTCTTGAACACATCAAGTATGCTCCTGTCCTAGGGCCTTGGTACTTGATCTGCCTTTACTGAAGTTCCTGCTCAAAGGTCATTTCCTCAGGAAGCCTTACGTACCTATCTTATCTAAAATATCACCTCCCATTACTCCCTATCCTGCTTTTTCTTTCAAGCACTTATTATTATGATATGTGTGTATATATATGTTTTATTGTCTATATTCTAACCCCACACACAGATAGTATGTTTCATAAGGTCAGTGGGCAAAATACTTGTTGAATCAACAGATGAATTGTTTGTTTGTTCCACTAGAGGGAAGAACTCTTTTTACATCCATAGTAGGAAATGTAATGAAACTCAAGCAGGTTTTTTTATTTTTTTATTTTTGAGAGAGACAGAGAGGGAGACATAGAATCCAAAGTGGGCTCCAGGCTCTGAGCTGTCAGCACAGAGCCCTGTGCAGTGCTCGAACTCACGAACCATGAGATCAGGACCTGAGCTGAAGTTGGACGCCCAACTTACTGAGCCACCCAGGCGCCCCATCGCGTTTTTATTTTGGGAAATAAGGGACACTCAAGCATTTTTGGGGGGGTTCTTTTCCCATTTCTCTTTTTCTCCCCCAAGATGGCAGAGACGTCAGCTTATTTATATGCTAAGGGGAAAGAATCCAGAGGGTAAAGCTGAAGACAGAGAAAGAGGAAGGATAACGGATGGAGCAGGGTTCCTGTGAGTTGTGAGAGGATGGGGTTTAAAGGTATTGGCTCTGCCCTGAGTAAGGACCGTGGCTCCTCTGGGCAGAGGAGTGGCGGTGAAGGCGATGACAGACAGCGGACAGCTAACCTCTAATCTCTCGGGCAGGAAGCAGAGGAAATCGGCGCTGACAGCTGTGCCGGCCTCGGGGTCCACAGCAGCTGTTGCTGTTGCGGCAGAGATGTTGGTGCATCTTCAGCCTTCCTCTCTCAGCTCTGTGGCATATAAATCAACGGAATTTTGTTTCCATTTTGAACGTCAACTTTCTAACCTTCCCAAGCTCCTAAAAGAGCAGTTTATTATCACTTTCTTTATTTTTCTACATTCCAGAGATTTCACTTTATTCTGGCTTCTGTCCCTCTCTCTATCTTCAGAAACTGCTATTGCCAAAGTCATTAGTATCCTCTTATATCAAATAGGCCCTCTTCATGTTATTTGGCCTCATTGCAGCATTTGACATGATTGGCCACTCCCTCCAACCTGCAACTTTTCCTCCAGTGACATCACTGAAATTACCTTTCTTAGCTTTTTAAAGTCTGCTTTTACAGCTGTTCTCTTTTCTGCTCGGACCTTTTGCCAGCTCTTTCTACCTATTAAATTTTGTTACTCCTCAGTGTTTTGCCATAAGACCTCTTTCCTTCTTACTCCGTATTTTTACCTTGCATGATTTCCCCCAGAACTTTGCCTTTAACCACCATCATGTGCTGTTGATTGATTTCTTATTATAAATTTAGACTCCTATGCTTGGCTCTCAAATGCCTCTATAGGGTGTGTCACAGACTCAGTATGTTCAGTGTCAAAGTCATAATCGCACCTCAGTTCTTGCTGAATTCTCTGTTGTAGGAATTGACACCACCCTCTACGCAGACCTTCAAATAAGGGGTTATTTTGTTTTCTTCAAGCTAAATGAAAACTTCAAGAGTTTTTTTAAATTAAATAATTTTTTTTAATGTTTATTTATTTTGAGAGAAATAGAGTGTGAGTGAGAGATAGGGGAGGAGCAGAGAGGGAGAGAGAATCCCATGCAGGCTCCAAAGTGGATCTGGAACTTAAAAACTGTGAGATCACAACCTATGCTGAAATCCAGAGCTGGACGTTCAACTAACTAAGCCTCAAGAGTTTTGTTTTTTTTTTTAATTTTTAAAACTGTTTTGTTTATGTTAGAGAGAGAGAGAGAGCACAATCAAGCACGATCGAGCACAGGTGAGGGAGGGGCTGAAAGAAAGGGAGACCCAGAATCAAGCAGGTTCCAGGCTCTGAGCTGTCAGCACAGAGAGCCACGTGGGGCTTGAACCCATGAACCGTGAGATCATGACCTGGGCTTAAGTCGGACACTCAACTGACTGAGCCACCCAGTTGCTATGAGTTTTGTTTTATAATCAGATAAAATGTAGGAAAAAGAAAGTAAAAATTCCTTCATAGTTACACAGTTCAGTTGTAACCAATGGCAGCAGTTTATGCATTTTTGTCAGTTTTTGTGTTCATTTATTTTTATATACATATACTCTGTATAACTTATTTTCATGCAATTTTATTTCATGAGATTTTTCTGTATCCTTGAGCAGTCTTAGAAAACATTTTTTCCTCTGTTTCGTTGAATTGTGTATATGTAATAGTTAGCCAGTCTCCTATTATGAGACCCTTAGTTTTTATTTTTTCTTTTACAAAAAATGCTTCAGTAAACATCTTTGGTATATAAATCTTGGTGTAAGTAACTGTAGGACAAACTCCCAGAAGTAGATGACAAAGATACAGACATGAAGAACTTTTTCTTTTTTGCTGTAAAAGTGTAACATGTTTGGGTGTGAAATTTTTACTTTTTTTTAAGTCATTGTTTGCAAACTGTTCCCCCCAAAGATGATAGCATGCCTAATTTTGGAAGTAATTTTTTTAATTCCATCTCCCTTTTACCTGTTTCTTTCATCTTTCTTCCTAGCCATCAGCCACCACTTGTTATAGATTCTTCGGTGTTCACATCTACTGAACTCATTCTTTTCTAGCCATCTTTACAGCTGCCACGTAAGGCAGACTCTTAGTAATGACTTTCTCGGATTATTGCAATGTAGGCCTTTTAACTGGTCTCGCCCTGTTTCTAATCTTGTCCCAGTGGCCACTGGGATGATTTTTCTAAACGATAAATGAGGTTCCTGCTCTTCTGGTTGAAATCACTTGGTCGTCCTCATTTCCTCCAGGATGAAGCTTACTCTCCTCAGGATGGTAACACCAGTGCCCTCAGAGCCCGCTTCTGCTCTACCCATAAAAGATACACTTTCATATCGCAGTTTCACTTTGTGTTCTGTTTTTCCCCCCCTCCATTCCCTGAACGACCTTTTCCCTCCTGATGTTTCCATTGAGTCAAGAATCGGGACGGTGCTGTTTCCTTCAGGACTTCTTCCTCAGACT
The DNA here is from genome assembly GCF_006229205.1 of Suricata suricatta. NCBI lineage: Eukaryota > Metazoa > Chordata > Mammalia > Carnivora > Herpestidae > Suricata > Suricata suricatta. The sequence goes on from NC_043709.1 coordinate 7,606,005, forward strand.
GCCAGTTTGGGCTAGGGGTTTGTTTTTTCAGTCTTCTTCAGAGTACCCTGTGCATAATGATTTACTTATTTGTTGCATTCCACTGGATGAGAAGCTTTGTGAAAGGAGGGATTATGTCTCTTTTACTTGTTATGGTATGGTTAGTGCCTAGCCAAAAACTTTAGTTTGCTAATGAACCAACTAGGGTGCCTGTTAAATGCAGATTCTGATGTAGATCCATGAGAGGCCTGAGATTCTGTGTTTCTCACCAGCATCTGGGCGATGCTAGTGCTGTTGGTCTGGAGGACCACACTTTGAGTAGCAGAGTCTCAGAATGTGCTAAGTGCTGGGTTCATTTGTTGAATATCAGAGTAAGTGAATGAGGACTGTGGAACTACAAATCTGCTGAAACATTGACCTCTTAGATTTAAGCGATTCAGAAAAGAAGGTGATTGTTGATTCTATTGTTGGACAGAGGGGGAAAAACTCATTTAATTCAGGGTTTAGATTATTTGAAGAAAGGCTTTTTGAGTCCCTCCCTGTAGAGGTGAATATATTGTGGAATTATTCTTTTATTCTCTTAATTAGTGATAGAACATTTTGACCACAAGTACTATATTTTTTTAAGTTAAAGATCTCTGTACATTTGATACATACTATAATCCCAGTGTGTAAAACAGCTGCTCTGGTTGAATGAAACCTGAATGGAGAAACCAGACCCCCACTTACTTGGCATCCATCCTGCCCCTCAGGCAACTCTTGAAAGAGCACAAGTTGAAAACTTCTGATCTGGATCACATTATCTCCTTTAGTTTGAGATGTATCTGAGCCAACCTCTTCAGTAGAATCGTTTCCTAACTGCTGGGGACCCAAAATTGATTAATTGTGATCATGCTTAGAAGGGAACATGGATATATGAAACTGACAAACATAAGGTTTTTATACAACATGAGTATCATGTTGGCAAGAGAAAAGAAACAAAAAAATGAAATTGTGTTCAACATTAGAAAGGAAACAATGGGGGAAAACTGATATTAGAACAATGCTGAAGGGGAAGAAAGAGGCCTAATAAAGAAATATTCCATAAGGAGTTTGAAGACTGGGACACGTGGGTAGCTCAGTTGGTTGAGCATCGACTCTTGGTTTTGACTCGGATCATGACGCTGGGGTTGTGGGATCAAGCTCCATGTCAGGCTCTGCACTGAGTGTGGAACCTGCTTAAGATTCTCCCTCTTCCACCCCCCTCTTTGTCCCTCTGTCCCTCTCCCTCCATCCCTCTCGTTCTACCCCTCTCCCCTGCTCATGTTCTTGCTCTCTCTCTCTAATAAAAAAGTTTGAGGTATACAAAATACCATATAGTATGGTAGATTGTAGGCCAGTGACCAGAAATTGTAATAGCTTAGCAAAAATCACGAATTATCAAAATCAGATTCTGTTACTGTAGAGAGAAAATAGGAAATATTGATCAAGTTTCCTTTTTATTCCATCCAGCAGCCACCACTTAAATGTTTGGATAGGGGCAGTACTGTCAGTGGTCAGCTGCAGGGCCTTCTACTTGTGCACCTTAATGGTGCTTCTTCCTGTCAGGAGTGGGAAGAGGTTGGGTATACCAGTGAGAAAACCATTATTGTACTATATGCTAGGTATTCTTTGCATGGCTGTTTATAGGAAGATAAAGATAAGAGCAGAAATGGAGAAGACTCTGAAATTGGAAAATGTGGACTTCTGAAGCAGAATACATTGTGCTTTTTCATGGATGGTGTACTGTGTGTTGGAAGAGTGGAGTGAGAAATTGCCTTCTCAGATCTGTTTTGTTTAGAAGCGTATCTTATATAGAAATTCAGTGATTTAGCAAGGGCCCTTGCAGGGCAGTAGGCCTCTATTTCATAAACAGAGGAAGCTAGAGCCCTAATGAGAAGTGCCTTTCCTTAACCCAGCCCTTATTAGCCTGGTTGGAAAAGTTGGTAGAGAAGTTTCAAGGTATATTTTTTTAATATTACCCGTCTATCATCTTCTAGGCTAAGCGCTCGGATAGAATTGATCTCCCTGCGGATCCTGGCCAGGCTGGTCTAGGAGAAGTCGCAGGCGCACCTCTCTCGTGATTAACCGCATGGGCTCCAGCTAAAGGAGTCCTGGCATATGTTAAATGAGCTTATCCAAAAGGAAATTTAAGTTTCACTTTGCTTCTTCCTTTAATGGCATGTTGCTCTTTGACTGTCCTTATGTATACACCTCTTCTTAACACTAATTGGATATTATTGGCCTCTTAATTATTTTTATTATTTATTTATTTAAGATTTTATTTTTAAGTAATCTTCACATCCACTGTGGGGCTTGAACTCAGGACCGAGATCAACAGTCATGTGCTCCACTGATTGAGCGAGCCAGGTGCCCCTGATATTGTTGGTCTTATCAATAGGAGCTTTAGAACTGGCTGAGACTGCATAAGACTTAGTTTCAGGAGCCTCTAGGATGGGAGCTAAGATAACTTTTGCCTCTTTTTTTCCATTTTGAATATACTGCATTTCAGTTATCTTATAGATTTTGTGGGCAAGTGTGAGAATTTTGCCAGAATTTGTGTTTCAAGTCTTCTTTTGGAAGTGCATTCCATGTTCTACGTGATCAGATTACAAATGAACTTTTGGAATATAATCCGTTTATAAATTGGGGACTTGCTTATATCCCGAGATATGCCTTTTGAAGTTTGGGAATCACAGATTTAAAACAGTGAATGTATTACTCAGAAGGCCCTGCAGACGAAAGTTAGATAAATTAATGATGACGAGTTCATAAAGGTTTCTAAGAGAAAGCTTGTATTTGGTGGATTATATTCTCTTTTTAAAATTTTTTTAATTAAAAAAATTTTTATGCCTTTATTTTATTTTGAGAGAGAGACAGAGAGTGAGTGGGAGAGGGGCAGAGAGAGAGGTAGACACAGAATCTGAAGCAGGCTCCAGGCTCTGAACTGTCAGCACAGAGCCTGACATGGGATTTGAACCCACGGACTGTGAGATCATGACCTGAGCCGAAGTCAGACGCACAACCAACTGAGCCACCCAGGCGCCCTACTGGTGGATTATATTCTTGACCTTTTATTTTGTCCTTGACTTTTAAAATTTTATTTCAGGACAGTTATTTGTACTTTCCTCCAGTTCTACTGTTGTTCACTGCCATGACTACCATGGAAATTAGTGTTCAGCACATATTTATAAAGTGCCAGTAGTGAGAGAGGCTGAGAAAGACATTGAAAGGCATAAAGAGGAGTAAGTGGTACCGCAGTTACTCGTTTTTTTGCCCCATTCCAGTCTGTTCCTTTAGTGAACAAACCAGTAGGTCTTTTATCAGAACTAACAACATGAAATTTCTTTTTTTTTTTTCTCCCCATTTTAAGTGGTGCAGACTAAATTTGGGGCTAGCGATCTGTTTATGGGGGATAATTTCTTTAGGGGCATGGTTAGAGGTTTAATATTAGAAAACCTTTTGGGAAATGGTGAGGTTTACCTTTCCTCTGGGCTGTCTTGTTCCCTGTGTGGGCATCCCTAGACAGCTGTCCTGCACTGCTAGTGTTCTGCCCAACAAATCCTTGCTTGGATATTAAAGCTGATGAGAAATTTGTATGGCTTGAATGTTTGCATTTTGAAGGAGCCTCATTCTCATTATTGAGAAAGTGCCTTTCTCCAACCCACCAAGGATTGAATAAATAAAGACTTGAAATATCACACACAAAAATGCATATATCTTTACTTATAGAAACCTTCATTTCTGAAGCATGGTCCAACAGATGTGAATATTCTTCAAGAATAATGGGATAGAACTTTTGAAATTATGTCTTCTGAGCTGAAAAACCTTCTTATACAAATCGAGCCCCTTAAAATTAGATGGGTGATCTATATTTTACCATTTAAGTAGTTTTTCTTCTGGGGGGGGATGTATAAGGAGAACATATATAGAGAAAAGTATATAAATCATACGATAGTTTGCAGAATAACCGTAAACCAAGAGTTGTGTAAACACTACTCAACAGTAGCTCATTGTGAGCCCTAGGGAAGCCTCCTGTATGTTCCTCTCTGAACACAATCCCATCTTTTCTTTTAGGAATAACTGCTGTTCTGACTTCTTGAAAGTCATTTGTTTTACCACCTGTATAGTTCTAAATAATATAGTTGAAGTTTTTATGAATGAAATTCTGCATTCTTCTTTTGTTCAACATGTGCAGTATTCATTTATGTATATAGCTTTAGTTCATCCATTTTCATTACTGTGTAGTGGATGTACCTGTGGAAAAGTATACCATAATTTAAAAAAAATCTATTTTACTGATAATCTATTTTACTGTTTCTCTGAATGTTCTTCAGGTATCCTGGTAGATGAATATGTCCATGTAGGTACATACACGGGAATAGAATTTCCTATGATCTGTGTAGTAATCGAAAATTATTATTAGGTAATACTAACTATTTTCCATAGTGGCTGTACCTGGTATCTATATCCTCCAGCAATATATGAAAACATTTATGCTTCATATATTTGCTGACACTTGGACTTGTTACATTTTTAATGTTCACTATTCTACTGTTTATATAAATAGCTAATGACATTCTTAATTTTCATTTTATTGTTTTCTAATGAGGGTAAATATCTCTTACTTATTGGCCATTGGATTTCTTTTGTGAAGTGCCCAGTGTAATCTTTTTTCATTTTTTTTCTTGTTGACTAATAGACATTCTTTATATATTCTAAAATTACTAGTTTGTTGCTGCTTAAATGTTTTACGGATATCTTCTCTCACTCTGTGATTTGTCTTTATCATTCTCTTTATGGTATCTTTTGATGAAGAATTTCTAAATTTAATGCAATTGATTTGATTTAATATTTATTTGTTTATTTAATTTTAGAGAGAGAGCACAAGCAGGGGAGATGGGCAGAGGGAGGGGGAAGGGAGAGAAGGAGGGGGAGAGAGAGAGAGAGAGAGAGAGAGAGAGAGAGAGAAAATATATATGAATTATAAGCAGGCTCCATGCTCAATGTGGATCCAGACACAGGGCTTGATACCACGACCCTGGGATCATGACCTGAGCCAAAATCAAGAGTTGGATACTCAACCGACTGAGCCACTCAGGCACCCCATGATTTATGAGTCTTTAGTTAGTTCGTTAGTGAATTTTGCGTTCTAATTATTTTGCATGGGGGTTAGGTAAAGCCCAATTATTTATTTTTTCTAAATGGATTCTCATTAATTGAAAATACTTCCCTCCTCCCTCCCCCCCAACACTGATGAGCACAGCTCTCTCGTATATCAAAGACTTAACCTCGTGTGGGTGTGTTTCTGAGCTCATTCCTTGTTTCCAGTGGTCCGTTTGTCAGTGCCCGCACCAGGACCTCGTGGTCTCAGCTCTGATAACCGTAATAAGCCGTTACATGAGAGGAACCTGTCCTCCCACCTTCTTCTGTTTCTAACCGTGTCTTTCATGGCTTATGCTTTGTGCTTTGCGTTTCCATATGAATTAGAAGATCACTGTGGGATCTTGATTAGGATTGAAATCTGTAAACCAATTTGGGGAGAATTAATATCTTCATAGTATTATGCTGTGAACATGGTATATTTTTCCATTTATTTAGATTTTCTACAAGGTCTCCTAATGAGGTTTTATAATTTTCTTTGTGGTCTTACACATCTTTTGTTAGATTTATTTTTTAGAGATTTCATACATTTTAACGCTATTGTGTTATCTTAAAAATTTTTAATTTTCCCACTGTTAGTTATTCCCAAATTGTGTTAAAGGAATAACCAAGTCTGTATTTGTTATCTGCCATGCTGGGTGGGACGTGAGAAGGAAGCAGGAAGGAATGGCATTGAAAAGGGTGTACTAGGTCCTCTTTCAGAGGCTTTTCTCCTCCTGTGTGAAAAGCTCAGGAAGTGCTCATTTGTTCTCCACAAGTGTGTGGCCTGTGGAAGAAAAGGCAGATCGTGTATTCTTTTTTCTGTGAGGGGACGCGCTGTACCCTTCCAGTCTCGTGTTACACAGGGGGTGCTAATTAACTGCTGGGAGAAGTAGAAATTTCGAGTGGGCAGTTTCTGATCTAAATTACAATATTTCCTTGGGGAAAGGAAAGAGAGCGATATAACAAAGTTACTTATGTTCCTCAGGAAGCCTGGTTGTCAAGGATTTTCTAGATTCGGTCTCCCAACCAATGTGAAAATGCCCAAATCTTAAGTATGTCAGTTCATTAAGTGATTCTGTTTAAAATGTGATTTAGAAATTTCTCAGTGTACTTTATCTCCGCACATAGAAATGATCAATTTCTCATTTTCATGTATTCATCAGATGTTGTGCTAGGCTTCTGAAGAACAAACAGATCCCAGATAGAATCTCCCTCTTACAGTAGTGAAACAGAAACAAAAATAAATGGATGTCACTCCCAAAAATGAGCGTAAATTGCTCTTAGCATGTGGTTTATTTATTTCATCTTTTTCTAAATGTACATTTTAAAAATAACTGAGCTAACTGTGCTTTTTTCGTTGAGCTTATAGCATAAAGTTTTTCATGTCATTGAAATACTTTTATAGTTAGCCTTTTTATGGGTGCATAAAATTCCATTCTATGCATCATTTATTTAATTTTTGCCCTGGTCGGACATTGGTTGTTGTTGTTTTAATGTTTGTTTATTTTCCAGAGGAGGGGAGGGGCAGAGGGAAAGGGAGACAGGATCTGAAGTGGGCTCTGCGCTGACAGCAGAGAGCCTGATGTGGGGCTTGAGCTTATGAACCATGAGGTAATGGCCTGAGCCAAAGTTAGATACTAAACCGACTGGACCATCCAGGTACCCATGCCCTGGTTGGATATATGCATAATTTTCCATTTTTCACACATAAACTAGTATTCAGATGACCTTTTTCTGCATTTTAGATTATTTCCTTAAAAGTAGAAATATTGTCTTAAATGATTTCACTATTACAATGTTGAAAAGTTTATTCACTATCTGTTGAGCACCATCTGTGTGTTAAGTATTGGAGACATTAAGGAACAAGATAGGTAAAGTCCATATTGTCATGGAATTTACATTTAGTGAAAGAAAGATTATATAGAGTTACACAAACCAGTTCATAGTTACAAACTTTGGTAAGTACTTTGGTGGGGGGAACACAAGATGTTATAACAGAATAGCAAATCTCATAGAGGTAGTTCCAGTTTAGGTGGGGAAGGAGGATTGGTTGGGAAAGGCATCTTTGAGGAAGAGATATTTAAGCTGACGGCCAAAGCACAGGTGGTGGATGGTCAAACGAAGGGAAGAGGGAATAGCATGTGTTAAGGCTGGGAGTGGGAAAGAGGACAGGCACAGGCAAGGGTTGTTGGGGAAAACTTGGCATAAAAGAACTAAAAGAATACCAGTAATGTACCCGGAGAGAGGAGAAAGTGGTGTGAAATAAGTAGATAGCTAGGGGCCAGATCACACCAGCCTTTATAGGCCTTGTCAAGAATCAAGGTTCTTGAGAAATATGTTGTTCCATTCCCTTCCAAGTGGTCTGCCAATTTGTACTTCTGTCAACCCTGCATAGTGCCTGGCTCACTTACATTGATAATTTTATTCGTAAAAGACTTTGCTAATGTGATAAATGAAATGTTTTCCTTTCAATTTGTATTTCTTTGGTTCCTGGGAGGAAAGAACCTTTTTTCTAGATGTTTATAGCCAATAAATGTTTCACTGTTTTTTTGCTTTTTGTTTTTTTAATTTTTTTTTATGTCTTTATTTTATTTTGAGAGGGAGAGATAGAGAGTGAGCAGGGGAAGGGCAGAGAGAGAGGGAGACACAGAATCGAAGCAGGCTCCAGGCTCTGAGCTGTTAGCACAGAGCCCGACATAGGACTTGAACCCATGGTCAGCAAGATCATGACCTGAGCCGATGTCAGACACTTAACTGACTGAGCCACCCAGCCGCCCTTGTTTCATTGTTTTTGATGATTCAGTTTATTTCCTTGTCCATTAAAACATTATTTAAAAACAGGTTTTTTTAGTGTTTATTTATTTTTGGGACAAAGACAGAGCACGAATGGGGGAGGGGCAGAGAGGGAGACAAAGAATTTAAAGCAGGCTCCAGGCTCTGAGCTGTCAGTAGGGTGTGAACTCAAGAGCCGCGAGATCATGACTCGAGCAAAGTTGGGCGCTTACCCAATTGAGCCACTCAGGTGTCCCTAAAACATTATTTTTAAGGTTCTTCCAAAAGTTATCTTGTAACAGACTGGGAACCAACCACTTATTAGAATTTGTGGAAGAGTTTCTTACATGTGTCTCAGTATAAACTCTGGATAAGGGGCTGGATCAGGTCAGGACTGGGTTTATTTTGGCTTTGTTATTTCATAATATATAAGTCTGTGGAGTTGGGAATCTAAAAGGAAATCAATAAATTCTGGTTCATTTATTGTTTTAAGAGCCAGCTCACATCATCTTTCCTCTAAGAAGCGATCCAAGTTTCTTGTAACCAGAATTAATTGCTGCCTCTTCCACATTTATTTAGCTCCTTGTTTGTATTCTTACTTAGTACTTTATTTTTTCATTTTTCTATTTTAAATTATTGGTTAGAGATTTTTCTCTCCTACTTTTTTTTTTTTTTTAAGAGAGTGAACAGAGGGGAGAGGGGCAAAGGTGGAGAGAGAATCTTAAGCAGGCTCCATGCTCTGCACAGATCCCGACATAGGGCTTGATCCCACAACCCTGGGATCATGGCCTTAGCCGAAATCAAGAATCATATGCTCACCCGACTGAGCCACCCAGGAGCCCCTGTACTACTGTACTACTTCTTTGTAAGGCCCTTGAGGGTAGAGGCAGTGTCGATCTAGTTCAGCCCTGTCTTTGTGCCCCCTGTGGCATTGACACTGTGCCTGATGACAGTGTTCCAAACACACAGTATGAATGACTTGGCTGTTTATACTTAGAGCTATTGTACCCTTAACATTTACTATACTTTGAAAAAAGTTACCTGAAAATACTGCCTTCATGTATCCTGAAGCCAAGGAATAGCATACCTATGATAATGTATGATCCCTCTAGATTTGCAGGTCTTGACTGGGTTTTCATCAGTAGTGGATTTTGGTCACAGGAAATGGAAGCTACCCAAGACCTGTAGTGACCTGCCTGGATGCTGGGTTATGTTATCTTTAGGTGTTTTCACTTTGCCCAACACCAGGTATCTGGGGGAGAGAATTAACTGGTTGGGACCTGTAAATTTTTTCATTATGATGATTAGATTTTTATAGAGATGAACCTCAGTAAACTGCATGCAGTTGTGAGAACCTAAATCAGAAATGGACATAGGAACAAGGTTACATTTTAGTGTTATGAAATCCTATAGAGATCGTGAAAACACATCTGTTACTTTGTGTATAGTACCTCTCTATACTACAATCCCTCATAGAAATGGATGTCAGTTGTTGGTGAAGTTGACAGCTTTTGATGATTAAAGAATTGCTTATTTTGTAGTGAACTAGCTGTTTTGTTTTTCTAGTTTCTCCCACTCATTCCCTACAGTTGGGGCATTTTCATTGCCATTAGCTCTTATGCCATTGCTATAATCCCTAAGGGCATTATTGTGGTTGTCCTTATTTATGTTAACTCTATACTTGAATGTTGTGGATAATTTTAGTCTTCCTCATGTAGTTTTCCAAATAATAGCACCTTAAACTTGTGCTTTAATGAAAATTTTAACAGGCTATTCCTGCCTTTTCTGAGTAGGTAGGGATTCTTTTGTTGTTATGAACTTTTCCCACACCGTTAGAATTTTCTGCACTAAATAGGGCTTTTCATTCTGTTTGGCATACATTTATGTATGTATGTCACATGTCAGACACTGTACTCCATCTGTTAATGTAGAGGCATTAAGCCATGTGGTGAAGAGCATTAATAGAGGTGGGCACAGGTTCTGGGGAGCATAAAAGAAGGGTATTTAGCATATCCATGGAGGGTGTGAGGAGGGTGGGGAGAATGCCAGGATCATCAGAAGGCAGCAGTTAAACTGAGTTTGAAAGATGAATAAGAATTATTTGGTAGGAAGGGTGGTTTTTAATGAAGGCAAGTCTGTAGAGAAGGAACACAGTTAAAAAAATTTTTTTTAATTTCCTTATTTTTGAGAGAGAGAGAGAGAGAGAGAGAGAGAGAGAGAGAGAGAGACACCCCCACAGAGTTTGAGTGGGAGAGGGGTAGGGAGAGAGGGATATACAGAATCTGAAGCAGGTTCCAGGCTTTGAGCTGTCAGTACAGAGCCTGATATGGGGCTTGAACTCATGAACTGCAAGCTCATGACTTGAGCTGAAGTCATGGGCTCAACTGACTGAGCCACCCAGGCGCCCTGAGAATGAACACAGTTCAGAAGCTATTGCTGACGTACACAGTACCACCTACGCAATATTTTCGTGAAAAACGTTGACCCGAATTGGATCAAGCCTCTGTATTTAACTCCTAATTTACTGGAAATATAGGGGATAGAGCAGCATGTTAAATGGCACCATGGGGGTATAGTTAGCAAAGTACAAATTGTGGGAAAACAACCTGATTGTTTTCAACAAATAAACTACAAGAAAACAGAAGGAGGAGTTACGGATTAAAGAAGATTTAAGAGACACATTGATGAAATGCAATGTATTCTCCCTGTTGGACTCTGATTTTAATAAATCAACACTAAAAAATTTATGGGACAGCTGGGAAAATTTGACCGTTGAATGAATGGTTGGAGATATTAAGGGCTTTTTAAAACTTTGAGTGGTAATAATATTGTGGTTATGTTTAAAAAAATAGTTCTTTTTAGATGTACAGGAAAAAAGTGAAAATGATGACTAGAATTTGTTATAGAGTGATCCAGTGTGGGCTGGGTGCTGTGTGTGGTGGGGGGATGTGGAGGGGCTGGACCCTGTGCTGATCAATTGTGAAGCTAAGTGATAGGGTGCATGAGCAGGTTATTGTGCCATCCTTTTTGCCTTTGTGTTCTAGTGTTTCCATAATGGTTTGCTTTTTTTTTTTTAATGTTCATATGTTTTTGAGAGAGAAAGCCCACACATGTGGGTGTGCTTGCTTGCAGGGGAGGGGCAGAGAAGGAGGGAGAGACAGAGAGTCTCAAGAAGCACCGAAGTTGCTGGCGCAGAGCCCAAGGTGGGGCTCAAACCCACCAACCAGGAGATCATGACCTGAGCCAGAAATCAATGTTTTTTTTAAAAGCTGCTATTATGGGGTGCCTGGGTGGCTCGGTTGGTTAAGTGTCCAATTCTTGATCTTGACTCAGGTCATGACCTTACTGTTCCTGAGATTGAGCCCTGCTTTGGGGGTCTATGCTGACAGCGTGGAGCCCACCTGGGATTCTCTCTCACCCTCTCTCTCTCTCTGCCCTCCCCCACTCATGTGTGCACACATTCCCTCTCTCAGAATAAATAAATAAACTTAAAAAAAATAATTAAATAAAGAAAAAAAAAAAAGCTGTTGCTACACTACAGGTAAGAAATACGAAGGACCTAAAATAAAACACTGGTTGTAGGGATGGGACGGCAAGGAAGGACTTGAGGAATAAATTATGAAACAGTCATACTTAGATGTCTAGGGCTTGAGGGAGAGGTGTCTAAGTTTATGGTTTGGGACCTGAATATTATTACCTAAGATAGGAAAAATGGAAGCATTGTGTCTTGAGGGGTTGGTGCAGGGTGGCATTGAGTGCTTGTTCGGGGACGTACTGAGTGCTCAGATCGCAGGTAGAGATGCGGGGTTGAGAGCTTGCAGATAAAGTCAGAGCTGGTTGTGGACCCGTGTGTAGACAGTAGCTAACCCTAAGAAAGGACGAGATTGACCAGGCAGGATATGTGAAAGAGGGAGGGGAGGCTCCTGATAGGAACAGAGAAAGAAGAGAACTCCTTAGGAATCTTAAGAAAGTCTAGGAATAGGAAGTTTTAAGAAGAGTGTAGAAGCTATGACAAATCCAGCAGGAAGTTCAAGTAGGACAAGAACTTGTCTAGCTCCCTTTGCTTATGAGCATTAAAGGCCTTCGAGGAGCCTTGGGGAAGAGGGTGGGAAAGCTTTGTGAACACACTGTATTGTTACCCTGCAGGTATCAGGTCCCTTCAGTGTGGATTAATAGAGACTGTAGCATATTAATTTTATGTTGGTTAGCTAGAGAGTTATGATTAAAAGCAAAAGAGTTTTTATTTAATTGGAAATTAAGATCATTACCCTCCATTCCCTTGGTGCCATTAACCTGAAAATCATGTTCACTTGTACGTAAAGACCTTGTCAAAGTTTACTTTAGTTCTCTAGCAAATTTTGCTAACTGGCATGCACAAAAAAAATCGTGGCACTGAGGCTGTCCTAGGAGTCCAGACTTGTAGCTCTGTGAAGGCTGTCTGAAAGCCAGTTTCACAGTGAGTCTGTCGCTGTGCTGATACTCTTCAGGGTAAATGCAAAATCTTGGAAGTAGGCAAAGATTATGCTGCTTCTTTCCTTTTTTAAAAAGATTACCTTTTTAGGGGCGCCTGGGTGGCTCAGTCATCTAAGCCTCCGACTTCGGCTCAGGTCAGATCTCACGTTCGTGGGTTCAAGCCCCGCGTCAGGCTCTGTGCTGACAGCTAGCTCAGAGCCTGGAGCCTGCTTCTGGTTCTGTGTCTCCTTCTCTCTCTGCCCCTCCCCTCTCATGCTCTGTCTCTCTCTGTATCAAAAATAAATAAAACATTAAAAAACAAAACAAAACAAAAACATAGAGGAGGAACTTATTTAAAAAAAAAAAAGATTACCTTTTTAGATTTCTGTCTAAAAATTGTTTTCCTTTTCTTTAGCTCCTTTGATCCCAAGTTGCAGGTGAGATAATGTGTGTGACATTGCCATGAAGAAGTTAGCCATCAGTTGCACTGTCAGGCATTACTGCTGCCACCGCCATATGACTGTCAGTATGTCACCATGTGACTGTTGGGCTGCATTACTGATAGTTGTAACCCTCTGGACCCTCTTCGACAGCAAAAAGAGACATTTTGGCAGGAGGGAAACAGCCCACTGCCCTTCCTGCCATCCTCTGTGCAGGAATCTTAAAATTTGTATTTCTTTTCCTCTAAGTACAGAACTGTGAGAACTTGTTTCATTTGAAAAACCCTCACACAGCAGATTGTACTGCTCACAGAGGGACAAAGGAATGATTCAACCTTTGAAGGATGCTTTTCCTGTAGTTGCTAACCTCTGACCAGACTACTGGGTAGTCTGAGAATTGAAATTTACCCATTTTTCATAAGACAGTTGAAAACTTGCCTGCCAGAAGAGGCTGGTGAGAATGCTTCTGTCTTCCCAGAGCAACACGTAGCCCACACTGGCTGCCGCTTGGTTGCCTGTTGAGTCATTCCCACACTTCTATATCGAGCTTTGGTGGCTTTTCATTTAAACATGATGTTCTTGGAATGAGAAAGAAAGGAAGTTTTTCTCTCCTCCATAACATCTCCTCCACCCCAAGTCTGCACTGCTTTCTTTCTTCTAATAACAGAATATTGCCCTCGGTTATTCTGAGACTGTTTTCTCTCCCGAGGTCTCTTAGTGGTGCTCGTTTATCATCGGTTTGACTCTGTAAGCGTTATGGCATTCGCTGGGCTGAGCTGCAGCAGCAGGCTTTCCAGATACAGGCTGTGCTTCACCAGAAAGATGGAGGAATTCTAGCTAACATACCAAACATGGATTTCTAGTTCCCAGCTGTTTAAAGTCCATCAGATATGTTAAAAGGCATCTTCATGTCCTTATTATGACGGTCAGTGAGTGAAAAGGACTGTGAAGGTAATGAGTGAGCCTTTCATTTTGGATAAATGAAATTGCTCTGGTTGGAAAGGATTTTAGTGTGTTTTTGTTTTTGGCAGTGGAAGGTAAAATGCCTGTATTCATTCTTTCTTGTTCAGAAGAGCCTGCTCTGTGCTAGTGGAGAAAGAACGGGGAGGTTTAAGGAAAATTCTTAATTTATTTAAACTGTCATCTTATGTGTTCCATACGTCTAACAAGATCACAACGCATTTTAGAAAAGTCAAATAATATCAGTAAAACTGTCTATTGACAGATCACATGTCTCACATAGGAACAAATTAAGAGGCTCGTTTAGGGGATTGGCAGATCTGAAAGACAGATTACAGCTCCGGAATGTATTCAGATGACTTTTTGAAACAGATATTTTAATTGGAGTGGGGGCGGAGAAATAGTTGTGCTTCTCTAGTTAAATATTCAGCTTCCTTAGTCTGCTATCCATAAATATCACAGATGAAAAAGCCCTTAGAACTCTTTTTCAGAAAACGAACTCACCACATACAATCCTCTGTATGCATGTGTTTATATGTGCCTAATTCCCATCCCCACCTCCCAGTAATGGGTCAGTAATTGGGCTGTTTGTTTCAAGAGATTGAGTTGTTTGAATTGTGTTTTAATTTGTTGCTCTGAACTGCATTAGCAGCCAAGTCCCTTATACTAAAGTTTTGAACAATATTTTATCTTCTCTTCCTGAAAAGGGCGGGGGTGGGGGGAGAAGCATTTGATCTGTGTTCTGAAGGTCTCTTTCTGTATGTCTCTCCCCTCCCCCCAGAAACGAACAGCAAGGGGAGGAGCTCAGTCACTGTTCTAACCACACTTCATGTGTCTTAACTTGAGCGCCTTTTGGTTTCCTGTCGGCAGTAATTCAGCTCTATGCCATCTTGACTTGCCTGAAGGGTGGATAAATTGGTAACTGCACTGAGAAGGGGAGTGAGTTGTCACAGTCTGATTTGAGCATAAGGCACGAGATTGAATTTATGAAAGCTTCAGTTGCCTCTGAAGACAACATCTTCTGTGACTTTGAATTTTTTCCTGGTATTTGTGGGTTGCTGTTTCTGAGAAGAATCTGTCATGACTCTCCTGGAACCAGAGATGTTAATGATGGCTGTGCAGTCCGGTAATTTTGTATTTCCTGCAGATCTATTTGCTATAGGTTTTTTGTAAAAATAAGGTTGCGTATATCTGTACTAGGATTGGATGGAAATGGGAGGAAGATGGGAAGATAGAGAAGGCCAAACACAAATTGTCCAGTGAATGTACTTCATGTTTAGGTTTTTATTGTAAAAAAAATATTAGTCGTTTTTTTCTAATTGCAAACTCCAGTTATTCAGACATAGCTTTGCTTTAGATGTTTACTGACTTAAGACCGTTCAGTGAGGAGACCTATGTGAGGGGAAGAGAACATTTTCCTGTAATTAAGTGTTTTTTCTTATTATCTGTAGCACTGCTTTTAATGAAGGATAATTAAATTTCTTTTGCTGTTTTATACATTACTGTCCACACTCTGTTATTGTATCTCTTTGTGAAAGCATGTTTAAAATTTTTTCTTTAGTTCTTTCTCATTTGTGGTATATCCTTCTTTCTCTATCTAATCTTTTTGTTGAAAATATTCTTTTATAACCCATAAGATTGAGACTCTAAGTTTCAGAGATGGGAAAGTTTGAGCAAGAAAGGAGTCAACAGAAAGAATGTTAAGATTTTTGTAATTCTCTAACAACAATTTTCTCAATTCAGAAGTGTCTTTTAAAACAGTTTAAAATTCCAGTTTGTTTTTAATGGTCTCCTTTACTTTTAGTATTTTGAAACTTGTAAGTTAGTTATCTAAAAATAGGGAATGTTCTTTTGTTATTTTTAGACTTCTGCTAAAATGTAGTCTGTAGCATATCTCGAAAGATTCATACAAGTGGCATTTGTGGACCTTTTCCCATCCACTGGCTTTCACTCATTAGAATGAGCTGGACTCCTTGGTTTTGGCAGATTCTGTCTCAGGCAGAATTGGTCTTACTGTTCTCCTTGGGGAACACTTAGATAGTATGTTGAAACACACAGATATCCGTCTGCAGACAGGATCAGATGCTATCAGGTTAAGCTTTATGGACAGGGAAGGGCAAAGAAAGATACTGCTACCGTTCTTTCTGGTTTTACAAAGAAGACCACGACGAGTCACTTATTAGTTGAGTTCTCTTGTTCATATACGCTATATATCTTTTTTTAGGTTGTTGCCTTTCCTTTTCCTTCCCCAGATCTGTTGGGCTCCCTGTTCTAAACAAGATAGTATGCTTATCTGACTGTTTCCCACCTGTCTTTGATGAAATCACTCCCAGTTAAACTGGCTTGGGGTTTGTTTTGTTTTGTTTTCCTTCTCTGTGTTCTAGTTCTCTACTGTATGTGGGCAAGTGCACATTTTATCTTAGGGAGTATAAATTAGCATTTAAACTCTCTCACCCTTCTTTGAACACTTGGTTACTTACAGATTATCTCAGTCCAGTAACTTTTCCTAGTAAAGGTTAAAAGATTATTTGCTTTCCCCTAAGGGGACTTACCTCTTGTCCTGCCTAAGAGCCGTTTTTCCTATGACATATGTTGGGCAAGGCTAGCTACCCATCTGTTGGACCAACTACTTCATAAAACTTTCAAAGGATAATAGTATGTAAGAGAAGTCTGGATAAAATTGACAAGGGTGTTGGGTACAGGTAGAACGAAAGGTCTGCAGAGAATAAATAGCATGTCTGTGTACCTTTGTCTTGCCTATGTTCCTAAAAGTAGAGAAACTAGGTATAGCAAATGGATTTCTCTAGTACTTGTGGTTCCTAAATGCTCAAAAATTTTGTAAATTTGTTACTATTTTTTTCTGAAGCTGTAGCCATTATGCTGGATTGCAACAGTAGTATGACAGCTATATTTATGATGTGAAATGAAAAAAAAATCATTATGAAACCTTGATAAAATAAAAGCCAACTGTTCTACAAAAGTCAAGATATTTAGACTACATGAGCCATAGGTTAGTTTCTAGCAATACAATACTTAGACTTCCCTGAATATATACTTTATAGATAAAACTACTGTTTAATGAGATTAAAAATTTTTTTTAATGTTTATTTAATTTTGAGAGAGAGAGGCAGAATATGAGCAGGGGAGGGGCAGAGAGAAAAGGAGACACAGAATCTGAAGCAAGGCTTCAGGCTCCACACTGTCAGCACAGAGCCCAATGCGAGGCTTGAACTCATGAATTGCCAGATCATGACCTGAGCTGAAGTTGGACAGTTAACCGATGGAGCTGCCTAGGCACGCCTGTTTAATGAGATTTTTAAAAATAAACTTTTTAGATAAGATTTAAGGTACAACATCTTTACCCTAAATTAAACTTTAGGATACTGAATGTTACAGCAAAGGTCCAGGGTACATTGTGTATTTGTTAACAGTGTTCATTTAGCATTTGGAGCTTGGGAGATTTTGGTAAGACAAAGAAGATTCTCCTTCTCCTCACTGCTAATGGTCTCTTACTGACCCTTTGAGATTCAGTTCAGATGCTGCCTTTCTGTGAAGTCTCTGAATAGAGTCAGCCCTTCCTTCTCTGTTCCTACAGCACCACTTTTACATTGTAGACTAATTATCATTTTTACCTGTCTCTCTAATTAGATATTTAGCTTCTCAAAGGCAATGTAGTCATCTGTATATTGGCTTCTGACATGGGCACATGGGAGACACTCAGTAAGTATCTTTTTTGAGTAAATGAAAAATCTGGTTTGGCATACTTCCCCTAATAAATAGGCATAAGCCTTTAAATCGAGATAGTCTTAGAATTTTTTGAAATCTGTTTTGCATTAAAAAATGAGTCCTCCAACTACTGTCTTGTCTCTCAGCCAATCGTTGCCCAGTGTCAGTGCTATTGAATGCCTGGCTTTCAAGATTGAACTTCTTCCGCTTCTCAGGATGTGCAGCGTGTCCTGTCTATCATCCTATGATGTGTATTGTTAAATCTAAGTGTTCTGATAAAGCCACGATTAGAGGATTAAAGCATCTGTCACCACTGTAGACACCTGTCTAGATCACTGTAATTAGAAAACGAATGATCTGAGATGGATATTTGGGATTTCTGAAGTTAAGAGTAAGGGAACACTGGGGCGCTGGCTGATGCATTTTAGAAGAGAGGAATGCTGGGGCTCAGCTCTTGCCGGCCAGCATGTAAGACTTTGACCAGGCACGCCTTGTCCCTGTATCTAACAGTGTAGCCTTCTTAGTTTCTGACTCCACAACAGCAGGACAGAGTTCCCTTTTGAGAAGGGGATTGACACAGTTCCTTAGGTTTTTGTTGGGCCCTTGACACACCTTGATCTTGATGAGGCACCATTAGGGAGTCTGTTTTTTCTGTCTCGTTTGTGCATATATATGCACACACCCTCCCACCCCCATACAGCTGCACTCAGACAAACCCCAGTGCTTGTGCACATGAAGGTTCTCTCCGGACGGATCATAAGAAGCTGGTAACAATGATCACCTCAGGGCTGGAGGATTGGGATAGAAGAGACTTTTTGTTCCATGAAACAGTTATCTTCTAATTCTATTATGATTATGGAATAACCACATAACCACATAAATGTGAAAGAACATACAGAGTATCATTAGAACAATGTATAGAGCACATAAACCCATGGACACAGTACCCAGCCTGAGAAATTGAGCACAATATGCAGTGAAGTCCTCCAGTTGTCCTCTCTGATGTATCCTTTAGAAAACAGTTTTCTTTGTTTTTAACTGTATCTGCCTTTTGAACCTTTCATGTTTCTTACCATTTGCATGCTATTAAAAAATATTAATTAACAATTGAAAAAAACGTTCCTCAGTCCATTTTTTCCCTCATCACTTGATGTCTAAATACTTAACTTCTTGCAGATTTCTTTAAAAAAGCTTCTAGTTTGCTGATGAATACAATTTGCCTCTGAACTGTATATTTTATGATAGTTCTGGTTGGAGAGAGGGGAATAATAATTCATAAAAATAAAGTTGAAGGAAGATGGTGGGCAGGTAACTTTTACCCTTTTTGGTAGTAGGGTACCTCGTGTTTGAGTTCACATCACTCAGGGATTTATAGAGCTGTTGAAAAACTGCAGGACTTTCAGCAATACTTATCTTTTGAATCTCCTAAAAATTTTAATATTAATGTGGGCTTTAAAAAAACCCATATTTTTGCTTATATTCAAGGGATTTTTAGAGCTTGAGGAAACCTTAGGTATTTTCTTGTCTCCTCCTTTATTTAAGATGATGAAGCTGGGGAGAGCCTAGCTGCCTCAGGCAAAAGAGCATGTGACTCTTGATCTTGGGATTGTGAGTTCGAGCCCCATGTTGGGTATAGAGATTACTTAAATAAGTAAAACTTAAAAAATAAAAGAGGAAATTGGTCCATCGAGGATAATTTGTTTCCTGAAGTCATATAATTAGTAGCAGAGATGGAAGGAGAATTCATTTCCTTACTCTCATGACCGTGCTCTTTCTGCTGTAACATACTTAGAGAGAAACCCTCTGAGACCTCTGATGCAGGAGATTGTTTATAACTTCCCCCAGAGATCTTGGTTTTCCTCGGGTTTTTCCATTGCAGGTTTTTATCGCTACTCAGACTGACTCACATGTTAAGAGGTGGAGATAAAAACTAGTGCTGGGTGTCTAGCTCCTGCCCCTGAGAAATGGAGTCAGATGCCATAGGCACCGTGGTTCCCTGGTGGGCCTCTATCTTGCCTTCCTTCTCTGGTCTGGTTGATGATCTCACACCCTGACGGTGATCTCAGAAGACAGGTAGGCAGACAGACAGCTCATGTCATCAGTATTCTGGATTACATCTTACTGCCTTTTCTCTGACTCATTAATTTATCTGGAATCCCCTTAGAATTAGGACCCAGATCAAAGGAATTTGAATTCATCTGTCTGTCTTTATCCTTTTTTCTTCCATTTTGTTTCCTTTTAGATGAGGCAAGCTGTCAAGACCATGAACCACAGTTTTAGCCTTGTTCAAACAGTGCCAAATGAAATAAAGATGAGTTTCATACAGTCTTGTTTTTTTTGGAACTTCATTTTTATGATTACCACATGAATTGTTTTTGAAAGGATTTTCTTTATAATAACAAGGAAAAAAATACTAAAAACCCTTGCTCTGCCATCAAAAACAAAAAATAACTTTCTTTGCCTTTCTCTCAACAAGTTAAAGGGCGATATCAGGCTGAGCTCATGGTGTGTGGGGTCTTCTTGATCTCATGGCGGTCACATAAACGGTATGGTTGCTGCAGCACTGGAGTGAGTAGAGAAGGGCCTAGGAAAGAGGAGTACATGACAGTTCCCAGCGAAAATAAATTTAGTCCTGAAATGTTTATAGTCTGCACATTATAAAGTATATATGTGTAGTATCTCAGTTGATCTTGACAACAACTCTTTGAGGCATCTGTATCTTTACATTTTGTGAAGGAGGAAACTGAGGCTCAGAGAGGCTTCAGGACACACAGTAAGAGTTTACATTCAGATTTTTTACTTTAAACACGAATTTCTTATATTTCCCATTTAAAATGAAGATCAAGGGTGTCTGGGGGCTCAGTTGGTTAAGCATCTGACTCTTGATTTTGGCTCAGGTGGTGGGATAGAGCTCTCCGCTGAGTGCGGAGCCTGCTTGAGATTCTCTCTCCCTCCCTCTGCCCCTTCCCTCCTGCACACGAGCCCACGCGCACCTCTGTCTACAATAACAATAAAAATAGAACGAAGGTCAGATCAGACCCCTTCTCACTCAGAGCCTGCCAGTGGTTCTCGTTTGCAGGAAGAGCCTGAGTCTTTACAGGGCCTACAAAGTCCTGCCCGATCTGCCTGCCGCTCGGGGACCCTCAGACCGCATCTGCTCCTCTTTCCTCTCTTGATTGGTCCTGGCCGCGCCTCTCTCTCGGCTGTCCCTGCACACCTCAGGGAACACTCTTGTTTCAGGGCTTTTGCACTTGAAATTCCTTCCACTCGGGCACTTTGGGCTGGCTAGCCTCATGGCCTGCTCCCTCACCTCCTTCAGGTCTTTGTTCAAATGTCCTTTCTCAGGCCTTCCCTGACCACCCTGTAAGATCCTGCTTTTATTTTTCTTCGTACCATTTATCATCTGAGGGAACACAGGTTTTATGTGTAGGTTTGTCTACTGCTACCCTCCTCACTAGAATATAAATACCTTAAAATGGGGCATCTCTCTCTCTTGTTTTCTGCTGTTTCCAGCACCTGGCACATATAATAAGCACTTTAAATCATTCTTAAATAAATGATGTGTCAGATAATTTGGGAGGTGTTTTAGGCAAATGTGTTCCTGAGACCATGCTTTTCAGCTATTTTGTGTATGCATGCACAGTGTCATGAGGAGTGTAGTGGCTCTCACGGTGTCGTCTGGGGGACCCTGGGTGTCCCTGAGACCTTTCCAGTAGGTGTGAGATGAAGGCTTTTGTATATTTATACTAAAATATTATTTACCTTTTTTACTGTTCTCTCATGTGTGTACGCTGTAGTTTTCTAGAGCCATAGGCTATGTGGCAGCTCCCCAGATTGAATGAAGAATATATGAAAATCCCGCTGTCTTTTAGTAAATTATACATTAGATTTGCAAAATTAGTAAAACAGTAATACTCTGGTTTTTTGGTTTGTTTTGGAAAATAATTATATTTTTCATAGAAACGTGTTAACATGTTATCATGAAGCATGTAGGTTTATTGCCATTTTTAAGTAATAATAAATATCTTAAATGCTTTCACTCTTAATTTCTTACCTGAAATATACTGGTAGATATAATCCACATTAACAAAAACTCTTTGAAGTTCTCAATAACTATAAGAGGGTAAAGGAGTCATGGCATCAGAGTTTCGGAAGAGCAGGCATAGTGTTTAAAAGCATATGGGACGGGCGCCTGGGTGGCTTAGTCGGTTAAGCCTCCGGCTTCAGCTCAGGTCATGATCTCATGTTCGTGGGTTTGAGCCCCGCATCAGGCTCTGTGCTGACAGCTAGCTCAGAGCCTGGAGCCTGCTTCTGCTTCTGTGTCTCCTTCTCTCTCTGCCCCTCCCCCTCTCATACCTGTCTCTCTCTGTATCAAAAATAAATAAAACATTAAAAAAAAAAGCATATGGGACACCTGGGTGGCTTAGTTGGTTAAATTTCTGACCTCAACTCAGGTCATGATCTCACAGTTCATGGGTTCGAGCCCTGCATCAGGCACTGTGCTGACAGTTGGGAGCCTGGACCTTGCTTTGGATTCTGTGTCCCCTCCCTCCCTCTCTCTCTCTCTCTCTCTTTCTCTCTGCCTCTCCTCTGCTTGCACTCTGTTTCTCTGTCTCTCAAAAATGAATAAATGTTTAAAAAAAAAATCTAAGAGCATTGACTTTGGAACCCAGGTTCCTTAGTTCTGCCACTAACTAGCCGTGTGATCTTGGGCAAATTAACCTCTCTGTGCTTGTTAATTTCATCTCAAAAATAGTAGTAATAATAATAGTATAGTACTAATGGAAGTTCCAGGAAGTTGTTGTAAGAATTATATGAGTTAATATAAATTATATATATATAATTTATATATATATAGTACTTGATATTTAAAATTTTTTTAATGTTTATTTATTTTAGAGAGAGAGAGAGAGACAGATCACAGAGAGAGAGAGAGAGAGAGAGAGAGATGGAGGGAGACGGAGACACAGAATCTGAAGCAGGCTCCAGGCTCTGAGCTGTCAGCATAGAGCCTGATGCAGGGCTCGAACCCACGAACTGTGAGATCATGACCTGTGCCAAAATCAAGAGTCAGATGCTTAACCGATTGAACCACCCAGGCACCCCAATAGTTTTTTAGATTTCTTCCTATATATTCTGACAACTTGCCACAATTCTTTGGCATCTGGCAACTCCTGTAAAAGTTTTTAAAATGTTTCTTCTTTGACCTTGAAATAATTCTAGGAATTTGCTCTAAGGAAATTATACAAGGTATATAAGATTTATGTATAAGGGTGCTTATAGCAGCATTATTTATAATAGCAAAATATATCTAAAACAAGCACAGTCTACATTTTAACAGTAGGAGATTGGTTAAATAACTTATAATGCATTCACATGATTGAATATGACTGACTAATATAGTCATGAGATTATTTGAAGATGTAGGAAAATGTTTACTATTTATCCATTTGATCCTTTAAAAAATGATTGTAAAAATATATACCAGAAAATTAATAGTTGTCGCTGGGTAGTCGGGTATCTTTTTCTTTGAAGTTTTCCTGTATCTCTCTGATTTTCTAACATAAACATATATTTCTGTTGTATTCAGATGAAAACCGTATTTGTGTGTGTGTGTGTGTGTACATGTAGGTCTTATAGGTACAGTTAGTCATACAAGAGGGAGAAAGTGGCTGGAAGTGTAGCACCGTGGATCTGAAGCTAGAACTATTGATTAGGGACCTGTGCAGGCAGAGACCAAACAGTGCACGATAAGGAGGCACTCCATCCCATTAAGCTCTTCCTTCTGACCAGTCTAGTTTGTATAAATCACTTTTTACACTTTTTGCCTCTGTTTCTATTTTGTAAGATTTATTGGAAGCCATCTCTGCCATGTTCGTATTGGGCCGTGTTCTTGGTGGAGCCACAGGTCCTTCCTGAGCATATGATCTACTCTCAATTGCTGAACCTTTCAGAAGTTTTATAGAGTTAAAAACATACTAAGTTATTTTTTTGTTTTTGATGGGTAAGAACTTGAATTCTCATAGCCATAAAATGATGGCATTGGTATAAAATGCTTTAATCATTCGAAGTTACATTTTCCTAATGTATTTTGTCCTTTGACCCTAGGGTTTAAGTGTGAAATCCTTTTGACAGTCCATCTGCTCTTTATCAGAAAGCCAAAACTCATATTGCTTCATCTTTGCCTTATAAATAGGACCTGAAGCTTTTATGTCAGAGAATTAAAATGTTAAGTAGATTGACCTTGATTTTCTGTACCGTTAACTTAGTATATTCGCCCGAGAATCAATCAGATTATATTCCTCAAATCAGTGCGTAGGACTAATTTATAAAATATTTGTGTACAGAGTATTGAAAACTTATTGTCTTAACATTAGTGAAGCTGCCCAAACAGAAACTCTGACCTCAGTCTTCTAATACCTCGCTGCTCAAAGTGTATTCCAAGGACCAGTAGCATCTCTATCACCGGGGAGCTTGTTAGGAATACAGTCTCAGGCCCCACCTCTCTCTCTCTCTCTCTCTCTCTCTCACACACACAGTCACAATCTCCATTTGAACACGGTCCTCAGATGCATGTTAAAATGAGCTATCTTGTCCCAACATATTTTTAAATTGACTTTGTTTTTTTTTTTTAATTTTTTAAATGTTTTTTAATTTATTTTTGAGAGACAGAGAGAGGCAGCTCGAGCAGGGGAGGGTCAGAGAGAGAGGGAGACACAGAATCCGAAGCAGGCTCCAAGCTCTGAGCTGTCAGCACGGAGCCTGACACAGGACTGGAACCCACGAACCATGAGATCACAACCTGAGCCAAAGCTGGACGCTTAACCAACTGAGCCAACCAGGCGCCCCTTGACTTTGTTTTTGAGGCGAACAGGTGAAATTAAGATGACTTGTTGATATATTTCCTGGATGATAAGCACTGCCCAAAATGATAAAAATGAGAGGAGAAGGATGCAGTGGTTAAAAGGATTATATGATGTCTAATTAGTGTGGAAGCATTGGATAAATAGGAAACAAAAAAAAGAAGAAAATTTGTTCCTAATACAGTATTCTGCATTTGAGAAATGTTTACCATTTGACACCTTTTTAGCCATTTTTCTTGACTTTTGGGAGAAAGAACAAATAGGCTTCTCCTTAGCTAGCATTCTAGAATGTTTACCTAAAAAGAGACCTTGGAGATGATCCTTCATTTTACAGATGAGCACATTGGGAACTAATGTTAATCAACTTACCTAAGATCACAAAGCTTGGCCTCACCATACCCTGACTTCCACAGCGCTGCTCTGTATCCCTCGGGTGCTGCCCCGCTGTGCTGCTGAAAGCCGTATTGTTCATTGTTTCTGTTGATGTTGGTGGAAACCGTACTGAACACTTAGGAGAATATATCTAATACAACTCACAGCCTCATGGAAAAATGGCTTACTCTCTTCTTTCCTTTCTGTGTGAACTCATGAACAGCTTCAGAAAAAGACATTACTTGTTGTCTGGAAGTTCAGCTGCTTCCGCTCTGAACCAGTGGAACTTGCTGCCCAGGCCTGTGCTCTTGGAAGTAGGAGGAGCAGGGTGTGGGGGAAGGTGTGGGAATCTTCTGTTCTGCTGAGATGGCAGTGGTTCTGAGTATTTAGAAGTAGTGAGGTTTTATTTTTCTTTATATCCCGCATTTGAATAAAAGTTTATAAATCAAAAAAGGAAACCTTTCAAAAAAGAACTGGCTATCTGTATTAAAAAAAAAATTGACCTGTATCTCATATCAGACACAAAACTTCACTTGAAACGGATCATAGTCCTAAATGTGAAAGCTAAAGGACACAAAAATTATGAACTGTAAAAGAAATTTCTTAAATTGGACTTTATCGAGTTTAAATACTTTTTGTCCATTTTGTCCATTGTTGAGAAAATTAAAAGACAAGCTAGAGAATGGGAGGAAATATTTGCAATACCTGTATCTGACAAAGAGCATGTATCTGGAATAGATAAAGAACTCTTAAAACTCAATAACAAGACAACCCGATTTAAAAAAGGGGAAAGACTTGATCAGACACTTCAAAAACTATGCAAATAGATAATTAACACATGAAAAGATGCTCTACGTCATTGGCCATCAAGAAGATGCAAATTAAAATAGTGAGGTGCCACTACATCCCCACTATAATAATTAAAACTAAAAGACTGTCAATGCCAAGTCTTGACAAGACTGTGGAGCAATGGGAATTTATACACTGCTGGTGGAATGTGAAATGATATAATCACTTTGGAAAACAATTTGGCATTAAAAGAATTTTTTTTAGTTTTTAATTTATTTTTGAGAGACAGAGAGAGATAGCACGAGCAGGGGAGGGTCAGAGAGAGAGGGAGATATATAATCCGAAGCAGGCTCCAGGCTCTGAGCTAGCTGTCAGCACAGAGCCCGATGTGGGACTTGAACCCACAATTGTGAGATCATGACCTGAGCTGAAGCCGGACGCTTAACCGACTGAGCAACCCAGGCGCCCCTAAAAAAATTTTTTTTAAGTTTATTGAGAGAGGAAAAAAAGAGCTGGGGAAGGGTAGAATCTGAAGCAGGCTCCAGGCTCTGAGCTGTCAGCACAGAGCCTGACACGGGGCTCAAACTCCTGAACTGTGAGATCATGACCAGAGCCAAAGTCAGATGCTTAACTGACTGAGCCACCCAGACACCTTCTCTGTATTATTTCTTGTAACTTGCATATGAATCTATAATTACCTCAACATAAAAAGCTTACTTGAAAAATGCAGTTTGGCAGCTTTTCAAAACATTGAACATAGACTTACCAATATGACCCAGCAATTTCACCCCTAGGTGCATACCCAAGAAAATTGAAAACATTTGCCCACACAAAAACTTGTACACAAATGTTAATAGCGCCATTAGCCAAAAGTAGAAACAACACAAATGGCCATCAGTTGATGAATGGATAAACAAAATATGATATATCTTTACAATGGAATGTTACCCAGCCATAAAAAGGAATGAAATACACATATAGTCTGTGAAACAAATGAGCCTTGAAATCATTTTGCCAAGTTAAGATAAACACAAAGGCCACACATTATAAATTCCATTTATATGAAATGTCCAGTATAGGCAAATCCATAGAGACAGAAAATAGACCATTGGTTGTCAGGACCTGGTGTTGGGGAATGGGATGGGGTGTGACTGACTGCTAATGTATATGGGTTTTTGGGGGTGGGGGGAGGGACAGATCATGAAAATGTTCTAGAACTAGATAGTAATGGTTACACACCTTTGAACTAAAAACTCCTGGATTATACACTTTGAATAGGTAAATTGAATGATATGTGAATTATATCTCAATAGAAAAAAAACTGTATATAAATATGCAAGTTTCGGGGTGCCTGGTTGGCTCAGTTGGTTATGTGGCTGACTTCGGCTGAGGTCATATCTCCCTGTTTGTGGGTTTGAGTCCCATGTCAGGCTCTGTGCTGGCAGCTCAGAGCCTAGAGCCTGCTTTGGATTCTGCATCTTCTTTCTCTGCCCCTCCCTCACATTCTTTATCTCTATCTCTCAAAAATAAAAAAAACATTAAAAATTTTTTTTTTAAATATGGAAGTTTCTCTGCAGTGACAGAGGGCAAATCATTTGTTGCCTTGGGGCAGAAATAGAGAAGTTAACTGCAAAGGGGCATAAGAGAACTTTCCGAGATGAAAATGTGTATCTTTATTGTTGCAGTAGTTATGCAGGTTTGTGCATTGGTCAAAATGCATTGAACTGCATGTTTAAAATGGGCGAAGTATATTATATCTAAATTAAACTTTAATAAAATTGACTTTTTAAACTTATAAAATAATCTCTAATTGTTGTAAGTTTAAAGTGGTCTTTAGGTTAAAACTCTCTCTTATCTTTTGGGGCACCTGGGAAGCATCTGATTTCGGCTGAGGTCATGATCTTGAAGTTTGTGAGTTAGAACCCCACATGGGACTCTGCACTGACAGCACAGAACCTGCTTGGGATTTCTCTCTCCCTTTCTCTCTGCCCTTTCCCCACTCTCTCTCTCTCTCTCAAAATAAATAAATAAACTTAAAAAATCCTTTTTCTTATCTTTTATTGATATAAGGCTAACAGCTGAAACACAGATTAATAACCCAAAGACTCTGACTTCTATTGTTAGTTTCTCTCTCCCTTTTCCATCTAGTCAACTCACAAATTAGATCGATCAGTTCCAGTTGGACTATGCTCTTGTGCTTTTAAACTAGCATGATTCTATTGCTGTTCTTTTCAAAGTGAGGAGTGGGTTCTTTTTTTTTAATACCAAACTCATTCTTTTTTCTTTTAATTTTTAAAAAATGTTTCATTTATTTTTGAGAGAGAGACAGTGTGAGCAGGGGAGCGTCACAGAGAGAGAGGGAGATACAGAATCCAAAGACAGGCTTCAGACTCTGAGCTGTCAGCACAGAGCTTGACACGGGGCTCGAACCCACGAACCGCAAGATCATGACCTGAGCAGAAGTTGGACACTCAACTCACTGAGCCACCCAGGCACCCCAGGTGTAATTGTTCTAATTTTTGTTAAATTTATGGAACATTCTATTGGCTTGTATTGCTTTTTCCTTTTTTTAAATTTTAAGTCTTTATTTATTTTGAGAGAGAGAGAAAAAGAGAGAGAGAGAGAGAGAGAGAGAGAGAATGAATCCCAAGTAGAAACCACATTGTCAGTGTGGAGCCCGATGTGGAGCTTGATCCCATGAACCATGAGATCATGACCTGAGCTAAAATCAAGAGTTGGACGCTTAACTGACTGAGCCACCCAGGCGCCCTTGCTATTTTCCTTTTATGTGCAGCAGAAAATGTTCCATTGGGTACAGCATATCGGGTTGATTGCCTTTCACCTGCACTGCGGAGTACCAGAGCTAATTTGGGCACCAGGAGGTTGGGGAAGCAAAGGGCAAAAGGGTAGTGGCACTCCTAGGTGTTGCTAGAAACAAGCACAAACAAGTATGTGAACTTCTTTCCTACGGAACACCATTTCTATCTCCCAGCCCCTGATCTCTTGCTAGGAAATGTGCTATATTACACAAAACCTCTCAAGGGAATAGTTCTGGGAGATCATTTCTGAGTTAGAAAAATCAGCTTTATAGGTGACTTCTGAATTATCTCCCTGAGATTTCCTTCCTCTGCCCTCACTCAGTTCTTGGACCTGACAGTACTGAACACTGGGCAAGGTATTTCCCATTTAAAACTCTGCCCCAGAGGTGCATAAATCTTTTGTTATTTCCCTTAAACATAACCAGGGTAGCCTTTTATATATATTTATGTAATACATTTATAAAATATAAAATTTATCAAAATAAATTTACATTTTATTATATATTAATTGCAGTATAATTAACCTACAGTGTTATATTAGTTTCAGGTGTACAGTATAGTGACTGAACATGCTCTACAGTTCTGTGCTCACCACGGAAAGTATACATGTCCTCCCCTTGACCGATTTCACCCATCCCCCCACCAGCCTCCCCTCTGGTAGCCACCAATCTGTTCTCTGTATTTAGAGAGTCTGTTTTACTGTTTGTCTTTTTTTATTTGTTTTTTAAGTATTTTTTTTATTTTTGAGAGAGTGCGTGTATGGGCACGCGCACACACATACTCTCATGTGCAAGTGGGGGAGGGACAGAGAGAGAGGGAAACAAAGGATCTGAAGCAGGTTTTTTGCTGACAGAGCCTGACATAAGACTCTGACTTATGAACTGTGAGATCATGACCTGAGCCAAACTCGGGTGTTTAGCAGACACAGGCACCCCTGTTTGTTTTGTTTCTTAAATTCCACATATGAGTAAAATATCATATTTGTCTTTCACTGGCTGACTTATTTGACTTGCCATTATACCCTCTAGATCCATCCATGTTATTGCAGATGGCAAAACTTCATTCTGTTTATGGCTGAGGAGTATTCCGGGGTGTGGGTGGGTGGGTGGCTGGGTGGCTGGGTGTGTGTGTGTGTGTGTGTGTATGTACGTGCCACATCTTCTTTACCCATTCATCTTTCAGTGCACACTTTGGAAGGCAGCTGTGCTCACCACTTTACCACCAACACCGGCCAGTGCTCACTTTGCTTCCCTAATTTGGCTATTTTAAAATAATGCTGCAATAAACAAAAGTACATATATCTTTTTGAATTAGTATTTTTGTATTCTCTGTGTAAACACCCAGTAGTGGGATTACTGGATCATATGGTAATTCTGTTTTTAATTTTTTAAGGAAACTCCATAGTATTTTCCACAGTGGCTGCACCAGTTCGTATTACCACCACCAGTGCATGGGAGCGCCTTTTCCTCTATATCCTTGCCAACAGCTGTTACCTCTTGTGTTTTGCTAGCCATTCTGATAAGTGAGGTGGTATCTCATTGTGGTTTTGATTTGCATTCCCCTGATGATGCATCATGTTGAGCATCTTCTCATGTGTCTGTTGGCCATCTGTATGTCTTTGGTGAAATGTCTGTTCATGTAGGCCTATTTTTTAATTGGATTATTTGGGTTTTGGGTGTTTTTATAAGTTTAAAAAAATTTTTTTAACGTTTATTTTTGAGAGACATAGAGTGTGAGTGGGGGAGGGGCAAAGAGAGAAGGAGACACAGAATCTGAAGCAGGCTCCAGGTTCTGAGCTCTTCCCACAGAGCCTGACGCGGGGCTGGAACTCCCAAACAGTGAGATCATGACCTGAGCCCAAGTTGGACACTTAACTGACTGAGCCACCCAGCTGCCCTGAGTTTTATGTTTTTAAAATATATTATGGACACTGACCCCTAACTGGATCTGTCATTTGCAAATATCTTCTTTCATTTAGCAGGTTGTCTTCTAGTTTTGTTGACTGTTTCATTTTCTGTGCAGAAGCTTTTTATTTTGATACGGTTCCAATAGTTTATTTTTGCTTTTGTTTCCTTGCCTTAGGAGACATAGCTATCTAGAAAAATGTTGCTGTGACTGATGTCAGAGAAATTACTGCCTGTGCCCTCTTCCAGGATTTTAATGTTTGAGGTTTCGTATTTAGGTCTTTAATTCATTTTGAGTTTATTTCTATGTATGGTGTAAGAAAGTGGTCCAGTTTCATTTTTTGCATGTAGCTGTCTAGTTTTCCCAACACCATTTGTAAAGAGACTCTCTTTTTTCCCATTGCATATTCTCCCCGCTTCCCACAGATCAACAGCAGCCCAGGGTCCTGTGGAGGCTTTATTTGACACCATTCCCATTGCATATTCCTGCCTCCTTTGTCAAAGATTAATTAACCATGTAACCGTGGATTTACTTCTGGGCTTTCTATTCTATTCCATTGATCAATGTGTCTGTTTTGGTGCAAGTACCATACTGTTTTAGCTACTACAGCTTCGTAGTATATCGTGAAATCTGAGATTGTGGTACTTCCAGTTTTGTTTCTTTTTCGAGATGACTTTGGCTATTTGAGGTCTTCTGTGGTTCTATACATACTTTAGGATTATTTGTTCCAGTTTTGCAAAAAAATGTTGTTGGTACTTTGACAAGGATTGCATTAAATCTGTAGATTGCTTTGGGTGGTATGGACATTTTAATAGTATTCATTCTCCTAATCCATGAGCATGGACTATCTTTTCTGTTTGTTTGTGTCATCTTCAGTTTCTTTCATCAGTGTTTTATAGTTTCCAGAGTACAGATCTTTCACCTCCTTGTTTATCCCTAGGTATTTTATTACTTTTGGTGCAATAATAAATGAGATTTTCTTAATTTCTCTTTCTGTGACTTCATTATTAATGTATAGAAATGTGACCGTTTTCTGTACATTGGTTTTATATCCTGTGACCTACTGAATTGATTTATCAATTCTAGTAGTTTTTTAGTGAGTCTTTAGGGTTTCTTTATATAGTATCATGTCATCTGCAAATAGTGGAAGTTTTACTTCTTCCTTAACCAATTTGGATGCCTTTTATTTCTTATTTTTTTTGTCTGATTGCTGTGAGCAGCCTTATATTTTAAAAATAAACCATTAAAAACTAGTAGAGACCAAACAGGAAAATGCAAAGATAAACAAATCCTAAAACATAAGAGACATAGTTCTAGAGTATGGAATTCTAAGTGGATTTTGTGAGAATTCCAACAAAAATAAAAATATATATATTTAAAAAACATGGTACCTTGTCTGGGGAAATCCTCAGCATTCTAGAGCCTGGAAAATAAGTGCTTCTTGGTGAATGTACTAACCTTCTCAGCCTGCTGACCCAGACCTGATCACGCCAACAGCCCACATCTCTCCTGCAGACTGGCACCACCCCCCCCCCCCCCCCCCCCCCAGCCATTCCTGTTTTAATGGAGTGTTGTACAGCCTTCAGTCCCTGCGAAATCTTTAAGCCAAGGACCAGTTATCCCTGACATAAATGCCTTAACCCCCTTTATTCTTTACCCTAGTTCAGGTTCTTTTGAGAACGAGCAGGGAAGGGGCAGAGAATCCTAAACGGGCTCTCCTGGGAGGTCAGTCCACATGCATAACTGCCCACCTGGCACCCCAGTCCTATTTTATTTAGCCCTACGTCTCCAAATGGTTAAACGTTCAATAAAATAACCATGATTTTGAAAAACAAAAAAAAAACCCCAAAAAACAAAAAATAAAATAACATGATAGTAGCCAGCACTCAAATAGGATTTACCATGTGACACAGTGTCAGGCTCCTTACATATATTAACTCTTTCTCAATTTTAATTATTTTTAATTTTTGAGAGACAGTGTGTGAATGGGGAAAAGGGGCAGAGGGACACAGAGAATCTCAGGCAGGCTCCATGCTCAGCGTGGAACCCGGCACAGGGCTTGATCCCACGACCCTGGGGTTGTGACCTGAGGTGAAATCAAGTCAGAGTGAGCCACCCATGTGTCCCCATATATTTACTTTTAGTTTTTGTAACAATTATATCAGATGGATGCTCTTACTATCCCATTTTACAGATGTTGAAATTGAAGGGCAAAGTGGATAAGGAATGTAGTCAGTGCCACACACCAGATAAGCGGTAGAGCTGAGATGCACATAGGTAATCTGGCTTCAGAAACTGTGTTCTTTGCCACTACATTATGTTGCTTTCTGAATCAAGTTTCAAATCCTTTATCCTCCAAATTTATATAGCACCTCTTGTCTACCCAACTCCTCTAGATTCCTTTGTCCTTCTCTTTCACTACATTCCCTACCTTTTTTGCCCCCTTCTCTTCTTGCCTTAGTCCCCTCCCCAGAATACTATGACATAACCATTAAAAACGACGCACAAAAAACCTTTATTTTTTTTTCTTTTGGAATGCTTGCATTAAATTCTGTTTTCCTGGACTTCCTTTCTGCATAGGGATGACCTCTTCTCTGCACTTAACCAGATTTAGAAAGTTTCCATGTTTTTAACAGTGAGTCTTGTACCTGATCATGAGAGTTAGAAAGGATGCTACTTTGAATTACAGTGTAGTAAGATTTCTGACTCTACACCCGTGGCCAAAACACTAGTGTCATATGTTTGAAACTAAGCAAAACCTCTTGAGTGTCTTGCCATAAATGTGCATTAGAAATTTTTTCCGATGTAGCGAAAAGTGTCTGTGGGTAAGAAATAAATTTAAACCTGTATATCTTTAGAGTAGGGAGATTTTCCATGTGAAGGTCCTTGCTGACTCTGTTAAGAAAAAAGGTTCCTTACCTAGCCCCCCAATGGCTGCCCCCCCCACCTTTTCTGTCAAGCTTGATAGTACAAAACTTTCAGGAATCTGGAAAACTGAGTTTTATATCTGCTAAGTCAGTCCATGAGATATTTGCAAATCCTGTAATCTTCCATTAGCTTTATCCTAAAGATCCCCTTGCACTTAGGCTTTTAGCTGACTGACTCAGTGTTGCCAATTTATGTTTAATCCCAATTATGGTGTCAGTATGCATGTTTTTAGAAAACTCTTGATAAATTTGAAGACAAAGTGTATTTTTGATATACTCATGGACTTTCTAGGTGTTACATGAAAGGTGTTTGAGAATCTAGAAAAATGAATGGCCCCCACTTACACGGGGATCGTATTCTACTTGAGACAGTTAAGAGTAAGAGCTTGGGTCGTATCTAGCCCCGCAGTCAATACTGGTACTCCTGGGGTAGGAAGTATGTTTCCCAGTCAGTGTGCATGATTTTATCTGCCTGCCTCGTTTACTTCAACACCCCTCCCCCTTTCCTTTTTGCTTCCTGAGTTTTATCCACGGCTGCTTTCTTCCCTCCCCCCTATTTCCCATCTGCTTATTTATTGTCCCTACTCATCCTCAGGTCTCCGAGAATGCCCTGGCCTCCCTCCTCCCCTCCTTTGCCTCTCTGATTATTTTTATTGTTTCTCACTCTCCCTTTCTTCATGTGCTTTGAGATTATATATTTATTTATGGGACTTTTTGGTTCGATTTTCCCTCACTAAATTATAAACTATGAAGACATGTACCTCCTGTTATTGTTAATTGTGTCTTACTATTTTATTTCCAGCATCTGTTTAGCTTGATATATAGTAGGTGGTGAATAAATATATGTTAATGAATGAATGACGTGAACCTGAAATACTGGAGATACAGGGACGAACAAAGCCACTCCTGGCACATCCATGTTCAGGTCCTCCAACCCTCCTGTTTCTCGTAGAGCAAGTGCAAATCATCCTGCTCAGGAGAGTCCTCAAGTCTCTTTATAAAATGTAGAGGGTCATATTTTTTTGTACCAGCTTTCCCTTTTCCTCACTCATTTTGAGAAATATCGTTCTCAATTTTTGTGAAACTGTTAAGATATATAAACTACGGAGTATTCATATCCCTGTCTCTAGGTATGCGTCTGCTTAGGGCTGAGCCAAAAAGTGTCTCCTGTCTCAAGTAAGGAGCTAGCACATATTTGAGAGCATTATGTGTTCCAACTAATTACTTAGAGATTTAAATGTTTTCTTTTTAATGTACTGGTATTGTCTCAGGCTTTGGGAGATCACTGTGGCAGATTTTAGTCCAAGGACTTAACAGTTTTCATTAAAACAGGCAGTGTCCATTTTGAAACTTAATAGTTCAGGCTCAAACCAAGAGTGTCAGCATCTGAATGCTCATGCTCCCTGCCCACTGATCTCTTTTCCTGCATCTCTGAGAACTTTAAAGGTGAAGATTGACAATTTTTGTGAGTTACACAGTATTCCTGAAAGCTCTTGGCTTCGTGGTTCAGTCTCAAAAATTGTTTTTCATAAAGACAGCTTTAAACTTGGTATGCTGGTAGTGGGATTAAAGTGCCACAAACAGACTTTATTTCTTAGAAAACTTCCCTTTCTTCTAACTTCTTTCTTTCGTTACTTTAAGCTTTCTAAATTGTCTTTGTTCTCTGAAGGTGCTTAGAAATTTCTTTTCTTAGTAATAGAGTTAAGTAAAATAAGATTTAGAAAATTTACAGTTTAATAAATGTTCTTGTAAACTATTCATGATAAAGATGTGTTGGAGTTTACAAATTACTTTTAGTGGTGGTGTTATCGGTTTGAGTTTCTTGGCCTTTCAGAATGTCATCCTTTTAGCCCTATAGCTAAATATCAAGAGGCTGCATGTTTAACCGTAAAACATTAGCCTCTGCCAACATTACATCAACTTCACAAAACCTCATTGGCTAATTATCCCCTGGGACCAGGACATGGATTTGGCAGCTTGTGAAAGTTGCTTTTTCCAACTTCTCCCTTCCTGGCTGTGACAGATCCCAAAGGAATGAAGTTGAGAAATAATCATCTTCTTTTGAAAGCTCTCAACCCTCATTCCCACAGTGGTTCTCATGGTCAGGGATAGGAGATCCCTTCTTCCACATGAGGACTCCTTGTAGCTGATGATGTATTCTTTAAGCAGTGACCGTGGTACCCTGAGTGAGCTGTGGAAGGGTGATGGCAAGGAGCCTCATGTTCCTTGAGGTATGTTTCTGGGTAGTGGTCACAAGGATCCTAGTGCTTTTGTTAGGGTCCTCATATATTCCCGAAAATCAAGGAAGCTGGAAGTCTGGGATTGGGAACCAAACATGATCATCATCTATGTCATTTGATACATGGCATAAAGAATTAGTATAAATGTTTAACATCTCCTTAAATGAACATCCATAAAATAACTTTCTTGAGGGCAGCCTCAAATAGTAAGTAAAAAGACCTATCCTTACACAATAGTTAAGGATATTTGTTAAGAGGACCTTAAACAATCCTCTTAGTGTCTTTTTTAAAAGACACAATTTAAAAAAATACTTTATTTAAGAGAAAGAGCACGAGTGGGGAAGAGGGAGGGAGGGAGAGAGAGAGAGAGAAAGAGAGAGAGAGAGAGAGAAAGAAAGAATCTTAAGCAGGTTCTATGCTCAGCCCAGTTCAGGGCTTGATCCCACAACCCTGGGATCTTGAGCTGAAATCAAGAGTTGGATGCTCAGCCAACTGAGCCACCCAGGCGCCCCAGTCTCATTTTTTTTTTGTTAAAATAAAGATGTAGTGCCCGCCCTATCTTCCTCAGGAGGTATCATAAGAATGGAATGAGATAACACGTGAATGATTTCACCAAGATCACCAGCTGATCTACTAGTCTCCCTATGCAGTGGGCCCATTTTAAGCCTCCTCTTACCTGACTTTCTTTACTGTTTGGCCCTCTTTGATGGTCTCTCCTCATTGGATACTCAGGGTTCTCTGTTTGTAATCTTGGTTAACCTAAGCATAAAATACATTTTTGGGAAGGGTATTGTATAGCACATATCCTTAAGAAGAAAGCTGGACAACAAAGGTCAGAAAATGAGCAGAAATTGAGCGAGCAGCATATAGAGAAGAACATGTCCCAGGACCGTCTGCTGAGGACTGGCACTGGCACCGCTCACTGGACCTTCTCTGCTGCTGCTGCTGGCCTGGTCTCTCACGAACACTTGATGCTCTTGGCACTGCCACCAGTAGACAGTTGCCACAGTGCCATGAATAATTTCTGGTTGTATTTTCAATCTTTTTGTCATTCCCCCAATTTTCAGAGTTCTAGATGGGAGGATCTGTTGGCTGACTTGGGTTATGCTTTGTGAACTAGAGGCCAGGATGCTGAGAGGGACTGTCTGTTCCTCTTCTGCTTCTGTACTGGGTAGAGGGCCCTACCTTCCCCTATCTTGGAATTTCCCCCAAATGGGAAAGGCATTCAGATCCAGGGCAGCTGAGCTACAGATCCCATTTTCTTTCCAGCTTGCCTTCTGTCTCTCTGTACACCAGTTCGGTCTCTTTGTCGTCTCCTCTTCTCCTTCCTGTCCCTTGACGTATTTCCCAGGATCAGTCCTTGACCCCTTTCTTCCCCTCAGTCTGCACATTCCGCCCAGCAGTCTCATCCCAAGCTGTGGCCTCAACTATCACTTACTCCAGATGTCTGCATTTGTACTTCTGTCCCCAGTTTACTTCCTGGGCTCTGGGTTCACTTCATCCACTCGTTCTTCCCACCTGGACATCTTGGTGACTCACATGCACTTCAGACTTTTACATATGTAAGATGATGTCACCATTCCCCACGACTCCTCCTGCGTCTCCTAACTGGGTACCAGTTGCCTAATCAGAAGATTAGGAGTCCTTCTCAATTCCTCTTTTCCTGTATTCCTTGCATCTGTTTGGTCTCTGAGTTCTGTGCATGCTAGTTCTGCTTTGACTGTTCCTATTTTGTCTCACTGCCCTCAGTCAGGCTCTCCTCATTTCTCACTGTGGTTTCATAGCCCTCTGATTGGTCTTGCCTGTAGTGTGGCTCTTCCCTAATCTGTCCTTCACACAGCCGCCAATATGCTTTTCCTAACAATTGCTTCTCATCATTTTATTCTTCTCAGAATTCTTCCATTTCTTGTGGGGTAAAAATTTAAACCATTGCATTTGTTTCTTTGGCCTCTGACTAATTATTCAGTTATCTCCTCACTTCCAACTTTAAATAAAGTCTCCACCAGTGCTGAACTGCTTTTAGTTTTCCAGAACATTTTGTGCTCTTTTAATTTTCTCTTCCTTTGCACATAATCTTCCCTGTGCCTTGACCGTTCGTCTCTCTGCTTGCCAGCCCACTAACATCCACTCACCTGCCAGTTCCCAGCAAGGGTTCCCTCTCCGAGATGCATGTGGTCTGTGATTCCAGACGGCCTTAGGTGCTGCTTCTCCTGTGCTTTTCCTATACTTGGTACAGACCACTGGAGTGATTATTTTGTTACATACTTATTCCTGGCAGGGCTCGTCACTAGAAATAATAATTTAATAATTACTTCTCTACCCTCCAGTTCCTGGCACACAGCAGGCACATAACAGCTGTTATTTCAGAACCAAGTGAGTGAAGGCACTTTGAG
Organism: Suricata suricatta; assembly: GCF_006229205.1. NCBI lineage: Eukaryota > Metazoa > Chordata > Mammalia > Carnivora > Herpestidae > Suricata > Suricata suricatta. The sequence continues at coordinate 7,643,805 of NC_043709.1, forward strand.
AAGAAGAGCACTGTGCAGACGCTCATAATGTTCTCAGCACTGAGGTCTACTTGTGAGGATGAGACCCTTCTAACTCTAAAGTTCTGTGGTCTGTAAATCAGTTCTAGGGGACGGTTCCGATCTTATTTCATTCTTTTATCCATCTGCAGGTGGCCAGAGGTCTGAGCCCTGCCAGCCCCTCAGACGACTCGCTTTCTCTATGATCAGCCTGCGCTCTTTCTCCAAGAGGTTGATTAAGTGTTCTTTTCTTTAGTGTTCCCAGCATTGTACCTCGTACACATTTCAAACCTGAATAATGACTTGTTTCATGTATGACTCCCATTTCCTTACCCTACAACCGCTGATTCCATCACTTTGCTTCAGCTGCTCTAGTTATCATAAATCATGCAGTGACTGGAGACATACCCATTATTAATATTCCAGAGATTCTATGGAGAGGCTAGAGGTTTATCTGTTGATCTGTCTGGACTGACGGTGCTGCAGTAGCCTTTTCTCCCCCGCAGTTCTGTGCCAGTTCTTTGCTCCTACTGGGGGCCTTTGCAGAGCAAACAGTATGTAGTTTAACTTATACTTAATTTTTTAGGACTTCGCTGCTGTGTCTTGATTTACTGCACTGGGAAGAATAAGTTCTGATTTTTTTTTTTCTTGTTCCTCCCTCTGAGGGAGCCTGCGTCATTGAGAAATGTTTAACCTCATGGCCTTGACTGGAGCTGGAAACTTGCCTAAGGGAACTTGAAGCTGGCAGTGTTTTTACTCAGATTCCCCTTTATGGGGAGGGGGATTTCAGTAGGGCCTGCCAAAAGAGGAAGATGTTGGGAATTTTTTAGTAGCAAAGCTGTTGCTATTAGGTTATTGAAAGTATTTGAAGAGTTTTCTGGAGATAAGCTCAGGCATTTTGAAATCCCTCTGGGAGAAAGCTGCAGCTTCTACCAGGTATAAACAAAAATTCAGGCTGAGAAACTTAGCTTTCCAGTTGTGGATATGTTATTATAAGTAGATTTTGGCCACTTGGATGAGAAAGAGAAGCAAACCAGAAAGAATTCTAGGAGTTTAGAAACTCTTACTTAGGGAAAAATAGCTGTAGGCTAAGGCAATTCTCTGTGGACTATGGGAAGAATTTGGCTTTCTATCAGTTCTGGATCATCCTGAGTGGATCATCACAGGGGTTTTCTTTGGCAAATCTCTCTTTCAAAGTCTTATTGATGTTGTCACTGTACTCTGTTTACAAAAGCATTTTGCTGATACAAACAAGGTATTTGCCTAGTAAGAGTTAGAATAGTTGATCTTTTGTGTTCAAACAATAATCTCCCTATTAGGAGAAGGTGTGAACCAGCAAATGTTTAGAATATGACTACCTCTGCTTATTTTTATCTTTGTGTCACAGATGAGGAAAAGTTATACAGCTGTTTGCCAGTATGGAATGATGAGCTGAGCAGGCTCTGGGCCCTGACAGGAGAAGAACTGTGTAGTGAGACCATTTGCGGCAGCTCTGTGACTTCCTGGAATATTGGAAGTCACAGTACTTAATACAAACAGAGGCATTTCCACCCTCTGTGAACAGCAGCTAGACCCGGCCAGCAGGTTGTCCTTCTCTGCAGTGGCTCTGCTGTTAGCATGCGTGACTGAGGGTTGACCATATGCATGGCTAATGTGAGACTTCTCCTTTAATCAGCAAGCACTTATTAATTATTGACTGTATACTTAACACTCCGAGAGGTACTCTGGGGAGTTCCCAAGAAATAGAAGGAAAGATGCTGAAACTCAGGAAATTTATATTCTTGTTGGAGGTACAGGTTTACAGAGGATTATAAGATCCTAAGAGAAAAGAGATAAATGAGGTCAAGAAAACTTCACAGTGGAGGTAAGATGAGAGGTGGGCCTTAGAGAGAAAGTCCCCTTTGGGAAGGCAAGAGGAGTTGGAGGAAGGGAGGGTGAGTCAGATAATACTCAGATGGGAAGACCATCCTAAGGCAGGATCTGGAAACTAGACCAGGCATGGTACGTGAGGACGAGTAAAGTTTCCACCTGATTATAATAGAGATACAGAGTAGTTGCAAGAGAAGATTGGGTTGAATAGGTAGTAAGCTGGGTTATTGAGGACTCTGAATGTTAAATCAGAGAGCTTGTCCTTTACCAGGTATTGGGGAGTCATTTTAAGCTCCTGGGTAATTATTTATCAACCTATTTCTTACAATAATTACTTCTTAAATCGGAGTTTATATTGAGATAATTATAGATTTATAGGCAGTTTTAAGAAATAATCCAGAGTTTTAAGAAATAATCCTTGTACACAGTATTTTAAGTGCACAGTTTGTGAAAGTCACTTCAAAGGTCTCATCAGTGTAGAAGGTACCTGCTTTTCATGGGCATACAGAAAAATGATACCTGTATATACACCCTTTTTAATGGATATATAAAAAATATGAAACATATGCCCATAAAGGCATTGTTTCTCTGGCAAGGAAAAGCTTTTGTAAGGGGATTAGGAAAGACTGCGTGGTGCTGCTGCCATGTGAAATTGTTCACTCAGCCCCTCACGTGTCCCACGGCCTGTGCCACGTGCTGGCTGTACCGTCTGCTAGATCTGTGTCCTTAGGCTAGTTACTTATCTTCTTGATGCCTCAATTTCTCCATCTGAAAAATGGAAACAACAGTAGTGCCCACCTCATGGGATCTCTGGAGGGTTTCTTAGACTGAGTGCTGTTGACATTTGGGGTTGTTTTGTGGGGGGCTGTCCTGTGCGTTGTAAGGTATTTAGCAAAACACCTGCCTGCTGCCGACTAGATACCAGTTGTGATGCAGAAGTGTCTCCAGATATTGCCATATGTTGCCTTGGGACAAGAACCCCTGGGTTTTGTCAGGATTAAGGGAGTTGATATGTATAAAGCACATAGAACAGTACGTGGCACGTGTACTATTGTTAAGATCAGCATAGTGGCTTCTAGGGAAAAGTGTTTGTCCTAGCAGGACTGAGGACAATTTAGTCTCCCATTTGATTAAGTAAATAATAGAAACTTAAAAATAAAGCACAGTTGCTGATGGAATATGAAAAAATGATTTTGTTTATTCCCAGCAAGATTTATTTCTGCACACTGCCACTTTCTATGGATGGAATGCCTTCTGATGTGTCTCAACCAAAAGTTTCTTTAAAGTGGAGGAACATTAGTAATAGATTTTTCTAAAGTAACTAGGGTTTGGGGACTCATTTCTGTAATGTAAGAGATGTATGATGAGCGTATACTTCTCTTTGAGTGCACTGTAGGTTTCAACAAGGAGCTAATGGAGACCAACATCTATCCTAGTCAGAAGTCACCAACCATAAGAAGCATGATCAGTATTCTTGTATTTGGCCGTTAAGGAATTGAAATAATAGTGTACTCAGCGCTGTTTCATGGTTATATTTTATAAAGTAAATTTTTGTTGAGTATCACTTGTGCTTGCTGGGAGCTAGTGCAGTTGGGTTAGCTGTTTGCTAATAGTGCTTCCTGCTGTGGGTCTTAATTGCTTAAGCTGTGAAGGTCGTGATAATGGGGGAGGGGTCATTCGTTTTAGAGACTTGGTATAGAAAAACATCAGTTGACAATGTAGCAACCAAAGGGAGATAATTTGATAAATTCTTTAAAGTCATAAATTCATCACTGCCCACTTAAGGGATTATTACTATTTTAAAAATTTACTTAAGTCTTCATACCTAAATCTACGTGTAAACATAATTTTACATAGATGCATAAATCTGAAAGTTTATATTGTTTTTTTCTTTTTACTTTTTTTTTTTTTTTTTAGTGTTTATTTATTTTTGAGAGAGTGCAAGCAGGAGAAGAGCAGAAAGAGAGAGGGAGTCGCAGAATCTGAAGCAGGTTCCAGGCTCTGAGCTTCCAGCACAGAGCACAGAGCCAGACATGGAGCTCGAACCCGTGGACCGGGAAATCATGACCTGAGCCTAAGTCAGATGCTTAACCGACTGAGCCACCCAAGGGCCCCTTTTTCTTTTCCTATTTAAGGTTTATTTATTTGCTGAGAGAGTTTGTGTGAGTGTGTGCGTGTGCGGGGAAGGGGCACAGAGAATCCCAAGCAGTGACTCTCTCGCATAAACCGTGAGATCATGACCTGAGCTGAAATCAGGAGTCAGATGTGTAACCGACTGAGCCACCCAGGCACCTCTATCCTTATTTTTTAAGAACAGACTCTTTTACTTAGCATTCCCCCTCCTTCTTTTTCATTATTCCCCTCATATTGGTGCGTCTTTACCCCCAAACCATATAAACAACCCAGTGTATAAACTTCCATATTCTTCTCTGCACAGACATATTCTTACACAGAACCTTATGCACATATAGTGTTTCTTCTCTTTTGCTATTGACTTGTCTTTAAATGAAATTACATGCATTTTTTTCTTACCTTTTGTAATTCTCACTCAGAATACTTAATGGAATCCCACATAGTTCATCTGACATACTTCAAATTCTTTTTAATGATTATATATTAGGGATATTATATTCATTTTACTTCTTTCCTTTTTTGCCATTAAGAAAAATGCTGCAATAAACATTCTTTTTATATGTTTTAAGTATGTAGTTCTACAGTGCATATTCTTAGGCATGGAACTGACTAGTTAGGGTGAATATATATTTTCAAGTTTAATAGATGGCATAGCCAGAAACCCTTCTGACTGGCCTAATGGTGGGAAGTGACATCACACCGTTAACTGTAAACTCTCTCCATTCAGGACTTTAGTTAGGATTCTTAACAAGTTTGCTGAAGAAGCCATGTGAGAGCCCCGCCTCTGTGGGCACCTTAGCCGCATCTTGAGATGCTGGAGAGACCTGGATTGTAAAGGATCAGGGGACAGATACAGCAGTTGGTTAGCAGTGAAAAGCTGGCATTCAGATATGAAGGCATCTTTTAATCTCAAAATGTTGCATAAAACTGAGCTATGCTGGGACCTAGGTCTTTGCAGCTGTGCAAAATCCTCTCCTCCAGATCCTCGGTAGGTTCCCATGTAGCAGAGATCACTTTTCTGGGCAAGGTTACCACAGTGGTGACGCAGACCACATTCAAGAAGGGATTTTATTTTATGTATCAAGTTTAGCCAGAGAATTGATGCCATAATGTGCTTTAGTGTAATATGTTTATATTATGAATAATTTTTCTTAGCCTTATAATTAGTCATAATTTTAACAGTAATAATGGCTGCCCTGTATTGATTGTCTTCCTTGTAGTAGGTACTTTAGACAGTTACTCATTTAACTCTTCACAGCAGTCCTTCAGCTTAAGTAAAACTGTACTCTGGGAGAAACTGGAACCTAGTGATAAGTGCTGGGGGTAGAGGTGGTACCTTCAGCCTGAGAGCACCTTTCTGTTAATACCACGCAGCCTCTTGCTTAGAGACTGTGAATGAGCTTGGATAAGACTCCTGGATAATTTTTAAGTTTCTGTTTAACATAAATATAGACCACCACACTCTAACTGTCATCAGTACCAGGGACTAACTCGAGTAAGATCTTTTCTGCTTCCCTTTCCCTGGGCTCTGACGATGATGGTAAATAATAGTACTAAATGTTTGATAATTGTTTATGTATTAGTTGAAAAGTAGTGGACTGGAAGCGGTAGATATTTGATAATGTTTGTTGAGTATGCATTGGGGAGAGGCCTATTTTATTTTGTGGCAAAATAAATTAAGAAAAGGCACTAATCCTTTTCTTCAAAGAGATTAGCATTTAGTTGGAGATAGATGCAATCATGCTACAAAGTCAGAAAAAATTTTGTGCTGAAGGTATAGCAGGTGGAGTGAGTAGCCTGTGAGGTTAATTAGGGAAAGTTTCTTGGAAAAGGTAAGTTTTGAGCCAGGGCTTTAAGATGATTCATGTGAACAGGTAGCAGATCTGTGTTTCTTAAACGATAATATACTCAGAGAGTCAATTCCAAGTTTCATAATTTAAAAAAGAGTGGATGTCCTTTATTGTGCATCTTGAGAGTCTAAATTCAAGATTCTGTTCAGCCACATTCTTTTCTAGGCTTTTACTTATTTAACTGTTTAGCTCTGCTTCCCCTTGTCATTTTGATTGCTTAAATTTGTGGAGATGAAATTTAAATATAAGATCTGGATTCAGAAAATAATTCTTGGCTCTCTGTTGCATTTTTTTAAATAAAAATGTAAGGATTAAAGATAATTTTTATTGTTCCTTACCATTCAACTAGTTTTATTAATCAGAAAAGTTTCTGTTTAACAGTAAGGCTGATGTATTGCTATGCTCAGAACCATGACCTGAATTCAGATCAGATGCAGCATTTGTCTTGAGATTATCTGAGAATTAAAAAAAATTTTTTAAATGTTTTTTAAATTTATTTTTGAGAAACAGAGAGAGACAGCACGAGCAGGGGAGGGTCAAAGAGAGAGGGAGACACAGAATCTGAAGCAGGCTCCAGGCTCTGAGCTGGTTGTCAGCACAGAGCCTGATTCAGGGCTCAAACCCACGAACCGTGAGATCATGACCTGAGCTGAAGCCGGAAGCCGGACACTTAACCGACTGAGCCACCCAGGCGCCACTATCTGATAATTTTAGACCTCAGAAATTTGAGAAATCTAAGTGAATTCTTTAAAAATTATGAAGCAAGTGGTGGTCATCTTTTAATTTTTAAAATTAATTTTCATTTATAAAATAGATATGTTTTCTTAAAATAATGAGCTTTTACAAAGAAGGCTCATTATTCCCATTCCAACTTTGAGTTCTTATCCTCACCATTTATATTTAAAGCTATGAAATTATTTTTATCTCGGTTTCCCTGAATCTTTTTAAAGTTTATTTGAGAGAGAGAGAGAGCGTGAATAGGGGAGGGACAGCGAGAGTCGGGGGAGGGGGCGTGGCAGGAGAATCCTGAGCAGGCTCTTTGCTGTCAGCACAGAACCCAAGCCAAGGCTTGATCCCATGAACTGTGAGACCATGACCCGAACCCAAATCAGGAATCAGCTATTTAACTAGCTGCACCACCCACGTGCCCCTAAATTTCACTGAATCTTTGTAGTGGGCCTGTGTGGCCTTAGATAGTTTATTTTTACAAAGTGTGCTGGGAAATGTTGATACTTTCTATGTAGTACAGTCTTGATAAAAATATTTTTTTGTTGAAGAGTATCAGAGTCTCAAGTTAAGATGTGTGTTGAAGGACAACACTCTTTAAAATTATGAAGCATTCCAGGGTGCCCCGGTGCCTCCGTTGGTTAAGCATCTGACTTTAGTTCAGGTCATAATCTCATGGTTCAAGAGTTCAAGACCTGCACCAGACTCTCTGCTGTCAGTGCAGAGTTCACTTCGAATCCTCAGTCCCTCTCTCTCTGCCCTTCCCTGCTCTCTCCCTCTCTCTCAAAAATAAAAATAAACATTGAAAAAATGAACACATAAAATTTGAAGCATTCCAAAGGAACTGACTCTCTGAGTATAGTACCTTTTAGGGAGCTCAGTAAACTCACTGTTGTAAAGGGCTGAAACTTTTTTCAGATTCCCAGATTGCAAACACTATGTGGTTAAGTGACTCTGCTCTTTGCACTGTTCTCAGACTGGAGCTTCTGCGTATTATGTCAACTAGAAGCTTGATCTGTATGAAGCAATATGTGTAACCCTGCAGAGTGAGTGACTGCCGGGCACCCTGGTTTCTAGGGAAAATGTCTGGATAGGCAGAGAAGTTAGCATGCAGTACTCCTGCTTCAGAGGAGAGGAGTGAGGGATGACAGACCTGTGCTAGAAGAGTTAGAGCAGCTTTCAGCTTTGAAAGACCTGAAGAATCATTTCATGAAGAAATGAGAAAGAACCAACAGAAGTGTAGTTTGACCCCATCTTGGTAGCTTTTCCCCCAAACTGTGCACTTCTGATTTTGTTACCAGTTCATTACGTCAAGAGCTTGTTTGGCGACACCTGGAACATTGAAACAGAGAGAACATTGAACAGAGTATGTTCTGGGCCTATCACCAGCAGTTACGGCAAAGTACCGGCAATCGGATTTCTAGCGGATTTAGCTCAGCTCTCCTGCACCTGAAAGGAAGAACCTGTCTTTGTGGTTTCTTTAAGCTCTTCTTGTCAGTACACGGCGCACCCTGGAGACCTTAAGCAGAGTGGAGCATAGTAGGGATGGTTAGGTGGCTCAGAAGCTGGGCGCCTAGGTGGCAAGGTTGGTTGAGCATGTGAGTCTTGATTTCAGCTAAGGTCATGATCTCGTGGAAAGTGGGTTTGAGTCCCGTGTCTGGCTTTACCTCTGATGGTGCAGAGCCTGCTTGGAAGTCTCTCTCTGCCCCACCCCCCCAAAGTAAATTAAAAAATTAATTAGTTAATTACAAAGTTATCAAAAAAAGCTTCACTAGCTGCCAGCTTCCCTTGTGGCCTGATGACAGGAGGGATAGTGGCAGGGAGCAGCAAGAAGATGTCCTCTGTAGGATTAGGCAGGCAGAAAGATGCTGGGGTTCCCTGACAGATTGAGAATACTCTACAGAGACTGATCTGTATCAAGGAGATTGTAAACCAGTAATAAGAGAAAAGGATATAAAAGCATAGTGTTCTTTTCCTTATAGGCATAGACTTACATATAAAAAATTGTAGACTTGAAAAGTTGTACTTGAGGGGCGCCTGGGTGGCTTAGTCGGTTAAGCATCCAACTTTGGCTCAGGTCATGATCTTATGGTTCATGGGTTCGAGCCCTGCATCAGGCACTATGCTGACAGCTCAAAACCTGGAGCCTGCTTTGGATTCTGTGTCCCTCTTCTGTCTTCACCTCCCCTGCTTGTTCTCTGTGTCTCTGTCTTTCAAAAATAAATAAATAAAAAGTTAACAAAAGAAAAGAAGAGTTGTACTTGAAAATCCTGTCTGGGTTCTCCTCTGCTTCTTAAATTCTTCTGTTCAGACTGAAGTATCACCACTTGGTTTCATTGCAGAAGAAACTTTATGGGGTGGGGGGGCAGTTTAAATAGAATCATTTTGGCCCTTAAGCTCTAGTGTCACAGACAAGACATTTTCTTGTTGTGTGTTATGTTCTGCTTTTAAAATCTTGAAATGACCACTAGAGTTTTCAAAGTCATTTGTGTTAGAGTCACCTTAAGTTGGCGACCGAGCGGCCATTTCTCTGGGGGCTGGAGGAGAACATGTGCACAGACGACCTCCCCGTCCTTCACCTGCAGACCTGGGATGTCCTGCCCCATTTGGAAACAGCCAATCATGAAGCTCCAGTTTTCCCCCACCCCGACGAGAAAGGCAACCTATCCTGTCCTGTCGTGACCCTAAAATGCCCTTACTTGGTAATCAGACCCCCAAGACCAAACCTGAAACCCCTCACCCTTAAAACCCCTGTCCATTGCCTATCAGGCGCGACCTCCCCGACTCTCCTCTTCCCAGGCCATGGGACCTCGCCCAGGAATCGGAGATCCCAATAAAGGCTTTCTTGGCTCCATAACATAGTCTCTTTCCTCCCATCTCTGCCTCCATCTATTAAATCTTACAATTTGTAAGTGATAAATGTTTTAAAAAGATGATTGAAGTGTAGTTGAGTTTGTGATTATAGGGAAGCAGCAGTCTCCTCTCCCCCCGCCCCCCGCCCTTGAGAAACATTAATTACTGTTCATCTCTTTTCCTGGAGGACATGATTACTGAAAGGTTCAGCCAGTGAGAAAACTCTCCTTCCATCTCGGTTTTTCTGTTTCAGAAAGTCTGCTTGCAGTAAACCATTGTCTGCGGTGGGCTCCGGCCCCCCTGCTCCACATCTGTGCTCAGACCTGCTTATCTGTACTCTGCGTTGTCTTGGTTCGTTAGATGACTCAGTGTTAGTCAGAGTCAGAATGAGGAATCTCAGAAGAGATTGTGACTAGCTCCCTATTTTGGGTGATGATTTTTATTTAATTTACTAGGTCATGTAATACAGGCAGATATTAACAGTTTGAGAAATCCTTCAGGAATGTTAGTTCCAAGCATGACATCTTTGTGAGAAACCAGTTGTGAATTCATTAAAATGTAAATTTGGTAATATTAAATAGATCTTTTTACCCTACTCCCCCTGTTTTATATCCTGTGAGTATATTTGTCTATATAGTGGGAAGTCTTGGGCTGTCCTATGGTGGAAAATTAAAATTAATGAAAGGAATCCTTTCCTGAACATTTTCTGGATAGCCAATATACTCTGTATTGTTTATTTTGTTAGATTTATCTTAAACCAATGTGTATGGTTATGGCATCCCCATTTTCAGGCAAGATGAAAGCTCAGGGAGGTTGCATGACTTAATCCAAAGCCAAACTGGTGGTAGGTGGTAAGAGCAAAAATTTATACACAGATCTGTCTGGTTCCAAGTCACAGTTCCCAGTCACATTGCCTCTGTGGCTTCTGAGAGGTAGAAGATCCCAGTAAGTCTTGGGCAGAAGAAAAAGTGAATCTGATTCTTTTGCTTGCTTTGGTTGTTCATTTGTTTAGTGTCCGAGTCTCCCTTTTCCCCCATCACCTAGCATATGCATAACACACACACACACACACACACACACACACACACACACACACACACACACAGACAGTAACTATTTGCTGACTCAGCAGCGATGTATGATTAGCCATGTAGTATATGGAAATGAACTGACATTTTTGTTGGTAAAGTTATTCTAAGTATATGCTGTATTTGTAAGTATAATAAAGTACACCTTAGACTAACATTTACCAAATGTATTTGTGGGGTGTATAACATTAGTAAGAATAAAAGATTTACAGGGGAGCCTGGGTAGCTCAGTTGGTTCAGCTCAGGTCATGATCCCAGGGTCGTGTGATGGAGCCCCACGTTGGGGTAGGTGTGGAGCCTACTTAACATCCCCTCCCTCCACCCCACCCCCTGCCTCTCCCTCTCTTTCACCTCCCCCCACCCCCGCCTTTCTTCCCAGCTTGTGCATTGTACATTCTCTCTCTTAAATAAAAGAGTGAGAGAGAATAAAAACATTTCCAGTACCTATGATTTCTGGAGATATCCACAATCTGAATACCCACTTTCCTCTTCCTAACCAACCTCCCAACTGCTGCTGTTGGTCCTCCTTGTTTCCATGCTGTGTCAAAATGCTCGTTCTCTATTTCTTTTTCTGTCTATCTTTTATTCCCTGAGAAATTGGTATTTTCACACCTTTTGCTTTTGTACATGCCTCTCCCTTTGGTTGTACTTCCCTTCCCCATCTTTAATTTGACTTTTTTTTTTTAATGTTTTTTATTTATTTTTGAGAGACAGAGCACGAGCAGGGGAGGGACAGAAGATCTGAAGTGGGCTATGCTCTGAGAGCAGTGAGCCCATTGCCAGGCTCAAACTCACAAGCTGTGAGATCATGATCTGAGCTGGAGTTGGACGCTCAACTGACAGGTGCCCCTATTTTTACTTTGTGAAAAAGAATTTTTTAAATATTTATTTATTTTTGAGAGGCAGGGGAGGACAGAGGATCTGAAGCAGGCCCCTTGCTGACAGCAGTGGGCCCACTGCCGGGCTCAAACCTATGAACCAGAAACCATGGCCTGAACCAAAGTCAGATGCTCAACTGAGCCACACAGGCGCCCTGACTTTTTTTTTTTTTTTTTTTTTTTTTTAATCATTCAAGTCTCAGGTCAGGTCTTCTCTAACTCCTCCAAATCCAGCTAGGTCTTCAATTTGAGTTCCCATCAGAGTACTTATGCTGACAGATTATATAACTGGGTACGAGTCTGTGTCTGTTTATGAGCCTGTATTCTACGCTCCATGAAGGCAGGGACTTGGTCATTTCATCTCTCTATATCACAGTGCCTGGCACATGGTAGGGAGGCAATAAATGTGGAAAGAAGAATGAAACAAAATAGAAGGTGTAACTTTCCTAGTCCCACCATAAATCTTAGAGAACCATTCCATTTTAGAGATGGAGGACACCCTATCTGCTCTAGCCCCTCCTTTTTAGAGATGAAGGTGACACTCTGAGGTTATACAACTAAGTAATTAGCACAGATGAAAAACAGAACTCCTGAGTCCCAGCCTAGTGTTCTCTCATTTTAAGAAAATGTTTTTTGAGGAAAGAAAAAGGTGGGGTTTTTTTTATTATTATAAAGGCAGTTGTTTAATGTAGAACATTTGGAAGTACAGATAAACAGAAGGGAGAAAAAGAAAAAGTAGACTCAGCTTATTCCCGTCACCCGGGTAGTAACCGCCCTTCCAGTCTCTTCTGTGCACAGTGGTATGTTTATGTTTGCACTGTATCACTGAGTGACGACAGCAGCTTGCATTACTGAGTGCTTGCAGGACAGGCACTGTTCTAAGTGCTTTGCATGTATTCGACCATTTATTACAGCACTGCCATGACAGAAATACTGTTGTCTCCACTTTATAGATGAGGAAATGGAGGCACAGACATGATAAGTATCTCAAGGTCACTTAGCTAGTAAGTGGTACAGCCAAGATTTAAACCCTGGCTATCTAGCTCTAGAGCCCATAATCCATTCCTAACTACTGTTCCATCTGCCTCTGTGCCTGGTATTTTATACTCTGCTTTCTTTTAAAAATTGAGAATCAGTTTATAGACAGTACTAGTCATCATTTTTACGGGTACAGTTCAGTGAGTTCTGGTAAAAAGTAAACCTCCACCATAATCAAGATACATGGAGTACTTCTGCCAAGAAGTTCCGTTGTGCCTCTTTGTAGACCCTCTCCTTCCCCATTCTCCATGCCTGGCCACCGCTGGTTTTATTTCGGCCTCATAGTTTGGCCTTTTCCTGAATTTCATACAATTGCAGTCATTCCGTATTACAGCCTTTTGTGTTTGTCTTCTGCTTAGCATAATGCTTTCGAGGTTCGCACATGTTGTTGCCTGTAGTAGTGGTTTATGTTTTTATCACTGTGTAGTATTCCATTGTATGGATGTGCCACAATTTTTTATTCCATTCACAAGTTGAAGGACATTTTGGTTGTTTCTAATTTTTGGCAATTAAAGCTGCGATGAATATCACGTACAACTCCTTATGTGGACATGTGTTTTCATTTTTCTCTGAGTACTCAGGAATGGGGCTACTGAGTTGTGTGGTAAATCCAAATTTAAGTTTACAAGAGACTTCCACAGTGTTTCCCCAGATTTTCATTTCGTATTTTCCCAGTCATGTCTGAGAGTCCAGTTGCCCCTCATCCTCACCGATGAATTCTTTATTGGTGGTGTTTGTATTGTGACATTGGCCAAATTATAATCTTCACATGGTCTTGTTGGAGGAAAAGGTGTTGCTTAAACTAAGGATTTCTGATGGTTTTTTTCACCTTTCTTTCCTTTCCATACGGCACATGTTCACTGAAGATCTTACAGTGTCGGGGGGGCGGAGTGTGAATGAGGATGAACAACCCTGGCCTCCAAGCCCCCTGGGGTGCCCTGTGAGTAGGGGCCATGGCAGATGATGGTGACACAATTGATTATTAAACTTTATTTGATTTCCTACCAGAACACATTGCTCCATGGAGAGGTTTTTGCTTCCATGCCTCTACAGTTTATACCTTGCTAAGCTTTCAAGTGCTGAGGTACTTTGTGGGGGGGAGGGTCTGGGTGAAGATGGCAGCGCGAGTCATGATGGCAGCTATTTCCATAGTTACCTGGGTGGTTTTCTCTTTCTACCCAGTGATTTGAATGATGTGACTGTGGCATTTAAGTAGTAAAATCAAATGGTAAGGTAAGTTGAGGTTGATAAGTGTATGAATCTCAAAATTTTGGTAGGCTGCTACTGTTGTTGCAGTATATTGTCTCTGACACTAGCTAGCATCTTAAGATGTTTTTTCAAGTTTGTTTATTTTTTAGAGAGACAGAGAGAGAGAGAGAGCAAGAGACAGAGTGCGAGCAGGGGAGGGGCAGAGAGAGAGAGGGAGACACAGAATCCGAAATAGGCTCCAGGTTCTGAGCTGTCAGCAGATCCTGATGTGGGGCTTGAACTCTAACTGGCGAGATCATGACCTGGGCCGAAGTTGGATGCCTAAACTACTCTCCCACCCAGGTGGTGCCCCGACACTAGCTAGCATCTTAAGAGTCTTGTTTTCTAAATGAAAAGGTCAAATATGTACTGAGCTCTATCTTTTTTTTTTAGAGACTTTATCAGCAAAATATCTCCAAATTGCTAAGAAGTGACTGCCCACTCTTTTATTCATTCATTGAGCACATTTGCCAATTAACCATTATGTTTATGGTACCCTTCTTGATGCTGTGATGTGGTTTATTTCAGAGTAAATTCTTCCTGAGTTTTCCCCCTGGTACTGACTGCCTTTCCTCCCAATTTGGTATCTTTCATCTGTAAACATTTTAAAAACAAATGTCAAGTGAAATAAAATAGTGCAGTGTTATGGGTCCTTGTTCCACTTTGGTGCAGACTTTGCACAAGAAGGGAGGGAGGCACCGGAGAGAAGAGGAAACCTGGTCATGTGATACTGCTTGTCTGACAGAAGCCTTTTGGTTCTGAGCAGAGAAACCAACTGTTTACTATTTTGGGTGAATGAGGTTGGTTGGTTGCTACGAACATTTTCTCTAAGGGAACCCTCTTCTCTTCCAGCTCTACACGTTGAAATCATCCCAGTCCTGCTTTTTTGGCATTTGGGTAGAGGAGGGAGGTGTCTGTGTCGTGGCCCAGTGCTGACAGGAAGAAATGTTTTCCAGGAGACTTACTGATTCTGACCTTCTGCTGTCACTGCTCTTAATGCCCCGCTCCCTAAGTAAACGGGATCTAGCTGTTCTTACAACCCTTAGCACTGCAGAAATGAAGTACCCACCTTTAACCTAAAAAGCAATGCTAATCAGATTTTCAGCAAATAATAAATGGCCTCTAAGGAGTGAGGTAAGGAAGACAAGTTTATTGCAACACTGGCCCTTGGAGCCTCACATCTCCCCCAGCATGCTGGAGGAGAAGACCAAGATTCATCAACCCACCTGCAGGATTCTGCCACTCTCATGGATTGTCCTGGAGCCGGGAAAGGACAGCTACTCAGCAGTGTGTCTGGCCCCTTATCACAGTTTGCGGGAAGGTTGGCATATTTATCCTGTTGGGATTTGCATGCTTTTGTTTCCTTCTCAGTTTACTGCAGTCTTTTTATCTCCTCCCTCTTTCTCAGTAGCCATCCAACATTGACTTTGGGTGGTTTATTCTCCCAGGGTTTTTATTAAAGCTCGTTGAGCCCTCAACAGGTAGACGACTAAGCATGGTCCTATAGGGTGTATGTACTTCATGACCTGATGGGGACAGTGTTTAGGATGTTTTTCTTGATCCTTTCCTTCCACCCATGCACAGTTCATATACCAAACCTAGATTATGGAAGAAAGAAGAAAAAACTTCTCTTTATAAGGTGAGATTCTTCCCCTTTATGTGGGTCAGATGCAGTGTTTTGTCAATAAAACAAGGTCGGGCCATAGGTACTATACAAATAAATAGGGATCTAGTGGTGATGATTTCAGTTTCTTCTCTCTGTTAAATACTGAAAGTGGACATATAACCTCTAATATGTCACAACACTAAGATATTGTAATTTAAAATAATTTTTGGAAGGCTTTTGACTTGTGCTACATGTTAGTTTGGGTCAGTGTGGACAGTTTGGGGTGGCTTTACCAAATGTTTTTAGAGTTACATTAGAGTTACATTGTAGACTTCTGTTAGAATTCCATCCACATGTATGAAAGCTATTAGGTTAACACCCATAATGGATTTTTACTCTGTGAACATCCCTCTTTTGTATTCTGAAACTGCTGAAAAAAAATATTCTTTGGGAATAGAATGGACACATTTGAGTTCTGCAGAAAAACTCTGGTTTATGAAAAAAGTAAAGACGTGATTCAAATTCTGTCAGAGGTGAATGGAAAAGAATTGTCAACATTTCCCCTCTGCTAGCTTAGAAAGCTTTCTGTTGCCCATTAGCACTGATTTATAACTGCCACTTTTCTAAAAACTTAGACATTTCTTTTGCATTCTTAAGATTTCTTTGGGACTTAGTACTAACATTTGACAGGATGACTTGAGTATGTGGCATCAGCAATAAATGAATCCACTGATAAAGAGATGAGTGATTATCAATGCCTGGATTGCAAATAGAGTAGTTTTAAAAACTGAGAGGCCATTGATTGATTGATCTTAGAAAAGTTTTATAGATGAGTGTCAGAAGTGTTATGGACTAATGTCAAAGAAACACCACAGTAGCATTTATGGAAGATTATTTGAAAGGCAGAGAGATAGTACAGTTTAGGACCTAAAGCTTCAGGCTGCTACTTTTGACTTACGTATTTCAGATTCCCATTGTGAACCATTGAGAATATCTTTGTTTCAAGTACAGAAATGTATAGGCAATAGAGGTGCAGAATAGTCATAAGTATTATCAGAATAGTAACTTTAGGCAGCTGGCCTAAGCAGTTGACTATATGCTTTTCTAATTTTATACTGTGCTTAGAACTTTGTACCTAAAATTCTATATGCCTGTTGGATCTTGAGAAGACTCATTATGATTTCTATCAGTACATACTGTTTTTTAAAAAATGAGTGTCATTTATAAATTATACAGAAGAAATAGATTGTGCGTTAGATAGTGAAAGTGTAAAGGATGTCCAGTATTGCTGCTTTTGGGCTTGAAACAGATATTTGAGGGGTAAAGATAGTTCTTCCTTCAAATACTCAGAAATACCCAGTGGAAGACTATTTATTCTCCTCCACTTGTGTTTTATTGTTATAGAGGTCCCTGATGATAATATTTTCCTTCTTTCATAGTTTTCTTAGCTCTGGCTTCCTTTTTCCTAATTAAAAAAAAAAACAAATTCTAAAAGCTGGCATCCATTTTTAAAGATAATTGTTTAGGATTATAGGAGGCCGTTTGTGTGATACTTTTCCTATTGTTTTAGTTCACAATTGGGAATGCCTCGGAGGATAGGGACCACACTTTTGTTTTTTCAATTGTGTTTTATTTTTGAGAGAGCAAGACAGAGCATGAATGGTGGGGAGGGACAGAAGGAGAGGGAGACATAGAATCCAAAGCAGGCTCCAGGCTTTGAGCTGTCAGCACAGAACCAGACACAGGGCTCAAACTCATGAACTGTAAGGTTACGACCAGAGCTGAAGTCAGATGCTTAGACTGAGCCACACATGCGTCCTGGGGCCACACTTTTTTAATTTACCCTTATGGCATTAGGACCTGTGGTTTTCATTATTTTTTAAGTTTATTTATTTGTTTTGAGAGGGTTGGGGAAGGGCAGAGAGAGAGGGAGAGAGAATCCCAAGCAGGCCCCATGCTGTCAGCGCAAAGCCCAGTGTGGGCCTTGATCTCACAAACTGTGAGATCATGGCCTGAGCCGAAATCAAGAATCAGATGTTTAATTGACTGAGCCACCCAGGTGCCCTGTGGTTTTCATTAATAATAGACTTTGGCAAAGATCAGATCTGCATTTTTTAGAAGAAGCCCTCGAAAGATTAATGTTTTATGGTTTAATGCAACTTTCTGGAACAGCACTGCCCAGTACTGTATCTGTACTGTACAGTACAATGGCCACTAGCCACATGTAGCTCTTGAGACTTGAAATGTGGGTACAGTGACTTGAAATGCAACTGAATTTTTCATTTGATTTAATTTTAATTAAATTTAAATAGCATATGTGACAGGTGGCTGCCATATTGGATGGCACAATTTTAGACCCTTCAGTTTGCTAGCATTTCCAGATATGTTCTACTACTCCCTTTCACAGACTTAATTCTTAATTCCATATCTGAATCAGAGTGTTATTAGTTAACATTCTTAACCTTATAATATGTCCTACCACTAGGTCTTGGCTCCTGTCTAGTTTTTGGTTTTTGTTCCTGTCTAGTTTGCGAAGCCCTCCAAAGATGGCGTGCGCGCTGCTGCTGCTGCAGAGCCGTCCTGCTCCTTTTTGTACTCGAGTGATTTATCCTCTGCAAACTCTTAGCACTTACAACACTGTCTTTGATTATTGTGATTTGTTTTACATTTCTTTTCTTCTCTGTTATATTTATAAATTCCTTGAGGGGCCTATATATTTGTGATGGTTGTGTGTGTGTGATAGGTGTAGCCATTTCTCTTTTTTTCTCCCTTTAAAGTGCTTATCAGCTAAGTGTGTTTATACATAGTGGATGGTTCATATGCATCAGCTGTTCGTCTGTTGGGGGTGCTGTGCTTCCTGGCACTAGAGGGCAGTATTGTGCCCATAAGCAAAATGTGTTTATCCTAAATGACATACATTTTGAGCACTCTGTCCTAATTCAGTTTTACTCAGTCTCGTATTAATAATTCTGGCCTTCAGAAGAAACATCTTTTAATTGTCAGTGATATTAATAAGGAACCTTTCCCCACAATTGCTTGAATTAGATTCAGAATATGATGCTGGTCCAGGAGATTGGTGGGATTCTTACTGAGAAGAACCTTGGTACATCTGAGAAACACTGGCCAAGACATTAATTAGGTGTCAGAGATTAATTCCTTGAGGACTGAAAGCCTTTTTGTGGTAGGCAGCTAGCGCTCCAGCTCTGAGCCAGTAGTCAAGAACCTGAAGTTCTGGGTTTGATCTTGCCAATGTGAATTTGGCTAAACTGCTCTAAGCTTGGCAAACCTGTTTCTTGTATTGTATCATGGGTATGATGTCTGCCATCCTAACTCATAGGGTCAAATAAGATCATAAGTGTGAAAATAGCTTTGTAAAGTATTATTTAAATGTATAGAGTTGTTTTTTCTTCTCAATTCCTACCTTGTCCCTAGTATCAAGGCATGTCCATAGGAATTGGTTATAAATATTTATGACATTAATTCTTTATATTTTTGGTAAAGGATGTACTCTGTTAAAGGTTGATGAGAGATACATTGATACAATTACTCCCACCTAGGCTGCACACACTGAAAAGTGTTTAGAGTCACAGAGTTTGACACATATCCTGTCCTCTGGTGTTATGCAGCCTTAAAATGAATTGTATGTGAGATATACCTATATGTGTGTGTAAACTATATATATTTTTTTTTAGTCTTCTCTCTAGTGGGTTTATTTTTGTATGTTTCCTACCCTTCCTAATACTAATTTAAAATATTCAGGATAAGCCAATTGCTGTGTTTTTAGAAAACCTTAGAAAATGGTGTTCAAATATAATACTTAGCCAAAACTGGTATAGTTTGGAAATATGCAAGAGCATATTTTCCTTCAAGGTGTATAAGTTAGAAGAGAAGCCATTCTAGAAGAGGGTCGCGTAGCGGTTGTTTTTGTTGAGAACAGCTATCAGCCCGGAGCCTTCTCTAGTAAATCATTAGATGCATCAAATGTTCAGCTGAAGTTCATGCAATCCCATGGTTACCAAACACTCTTACCAAAGAGAGTTGCAGTCATAATATCTGCAATCGAATCATTTCCTGTTCAGGCTTGCAGGTGGGGAACTGTCAGAAACTACAGTCCTGTGAGATTGGTTATGAAGAAAATGCCTTGGTAGGAGAGGACTTGATGATATTAAATGACAGCCTAGCAAGTGTGAGGACAGAGAGAATATCTGGGGATCCTGTGACTAACCAGACTTGAAGGCATATAGATCAGGATATGTAAGCCCACTCCTGTGCAGGGATCTGAATAAAGCTCCCGTGGGGCGTTGAGGTATGTGCTGAACACACTCGGGCAGTGGGCCAGGCAGATGGCACATTCCTGTACTGACCTTCGGAGGCCTGGCAGATTACAAAGCTAGCATTGGAGGCGTGGTTGTGCTCTGGCATGAACAGCCCCGACAGCCTGCATTTCATCGGGCATTTGGTCTTCCCCAGTTGAAGGGATGCCTTGGGACTGGGTTGGTCTCTGAGTCCACTTAGGGGTTAGCGTATATTTTTCATAGCCCTTAGCCCTGCCGCCTCTTGGAGTTGATTTTTACTGTCAGCACAGCCTCAGAACTGACTCACATCCCCTAAGAGATTCCAGCAGACTAGAGATGACCCAGGGTTAGCCTTTGAGACCCTTTGAGATGCCACAGCTCCCCTACCTTCCCACCCCCGACCTGTCTTCATTGACCCACATTTTTAGGTTTGACTAATAAGCCTTCCATATGAGACTGGGTGGGGGCTAAGCAAGTTAGGCTGCAGTCATCTGTCCCTTCTTTTGCTTCAGTGCATCCCTTTGGCTGTGTAAAGGAAATTTGGGTGTGATAGACTTCTTAGGCTTCACCTTATCTCCCCCCGCTTTCCTGTTGCCCTTTTGATTTTTTTAATCTGATACTGAGCCTCTCCTCCCCCCATGCACACACCATTGGAGTCTCCTAAGCTATTTCTGTCGGTTTAATGATCCCCAGCTGTTGCTGTGGTTCTGGCTGTTTTCATGCCTTGATGAGGCAGAAAAGCTCGGGAAAGAGGGGTCTTGTGTATCACACAGTGTGTTAGGCAAGTGTAATGCATTTTTTCAAAACAACTAGGGTGAGGCTACTTAGAGAGGCATGTTATTACTGGGGTGATTTGAAAATGCAGGAGGAGGGAAACTACAAGCCTGTACCCAGGACATTTTAAAAATAAGTATTCTGCTGGTAGGTGTGGCACCTTCGTCCCTCAAAATTAGGCTAGAAAAATGTGGTATGTGGTAATTGCTTAATTGGTTACTTTGTATTCTACTTCCATTTTAGCTTTGGAGCTGGAATGTATTGAAGGAGCCAAATATTTAAATGAAAAGGAGGATTCTGTGATAGGAAAATATATGGAAATTGTTCCTGAAATGGCCAGAAAAGGCATTGATTTCAGTTCTGCTTTAACTTAATGCAGGTTTGTTTCGTAAAATTTTGTGCAAAACCTGCAGTACTGAAATGTTCCACTTGCAAATGTGACCGCATAAACTTGAGGAAATACAGAGTTGCAGCTCTTCAAACAACATGAACTCCCTTACAGTTACATACACATTCACTTCTGAGATGCCTCCACTAAACCTGGAGGACTGGGAGGAAAATCCTGCAGGAGGTAGATGGGCTACTGTATGACAATAGGCTGGTTTTTCCTTCATGTATTTGATGTTGAGAATTGAAGCTCTTCCAACAAGTTTAGCTGGTAGACTTACAGCTTTCATACTTCATATGCTGCATGAAACTTAATTTTCCCTCTTTCTTTGCCTTTCCATCTTCTACAGAGAAGAAAAATTTTGCTGTAGCTTTTGCCAACATTTATTTTAAAACACTCTCTTAATTCTTTTTGAGACAAATAGATAAAATTTTACATTACCCAGGGTTTAAGAGGAGAAACTATTGTGTTTTCCTTTAAGTACCCATAGAGAACTTCAGCCAGATTTTGTATGTGTTTTTTTTTAACATGGTTGGCCAAATTTTTCACTTCTAATCACCTCTTTTTTTCCTAATTCTTGCCCTAAAGGAAAAAATTTTTCATTTAAAAATTATTTTAGGGGTGTCTGGATGGCTCAATGGGTTAAGCATCTGGCTTCAGCTCAAATCGTGATCTCTTGGTTCGTGGGTTCCAGCCCTGTGTCAGGCTCTGTGCTGACAGCTTAGAGCCTGGAGCCTGCTTCAGATTCTGTGTCTCCCTCTCTTTCTGCCCCTCTCCTGCTCACACTCTGTCTCTCTGTTTTTCTGTCTCTCTCTCTCTCTCCCCCAAAAGTAAATAAACATTTTTTAAAATTAAAAGATAAATAAATAAAAATTATTTTAATCCGAATTTACCTTTTAATTTTTTTCTCAAAATTTCTATAAAGTGTCATTAATTACAACAAATGTGGAAAGTTGATTTCAAAAATATCAAGAAGCTAAATAGATAAATCTATTGGGAGAGTTTGAAATACTTTGAAAGAAAAAAACTAACTTTCTGAGTATTTACAGAATTTATAAAAGGACTTAGGCCTCCTTCATTATTTCAGTCATGAATATTCTACCATGCTATGTTTTTCAAGCCCATATTATAAAGATCTAGAAAGAATAAGTACTCTAATATATCTTCCAAGGAAAGAATATTTTGTCCCTTTTAGTTTGCTGTAGAATAACTACCCTGTTCCAAATTCTGTATCTGCTCACCTGTCACCTACCCTCAACAAAGCGGGTGCAAAATGTCAGCACCAGTAATACCAGCAGGGAGTAGCACATGAGCCTCAGGCTGCCCACATTGCCTGGGTGAACGTGCAGAACTAATGCGGCAGGGAAAACGCTGTTCCTGGGGCCTTTTGGAAGGGTTTGTTCAGTTGGCCCTGCCAGTTTAAAGGAAGCGTGTTCCCAGTTTATCTACACCGCATTCCAACGTCTGGTGCAAGTCCGTGTTCCGCTCAGATCTTGTATGATGGACTTATTTGAGCACTGCCTTATAGATCCTCAGGAAAGTGACCAGTGACATTGAAATAGCTGGCAGTTGGAGGTCTGTCCGCTGCAATTAGAAGAAGACATTACTGCAAGTGGGGGAGATGAGCAGCTACCCAAAATGAAATGGTGAGCCCCGTATTTTGAGGATAGGGGAGGGGGTTTGATTTATTTACTTATGCATAGTCTTTTTTTTTTTTTTTTTTTTGTTATGACTCTGGCATTAAATATGCTGTAGTAGAAAAAGCACAGACTTTGGTATCAGGCCAATAACCTGTGTTTGCACTCTGTCTCTGCCTCGTACTAGCTGGGCATAGTTGCTTAACCTCTTTAAACCACTGTTTCTTCATCTATAAAACAGAGGTAATACATACCTCAGATAGCTACTGAGGTGCAATGAATCACTGTAGTTGTACATCCAACCCAGAGACTGCGTAATGTAGGAGTTCAACATATTAGATTCCTCATCTCTTCTGTCTTCTTTTCCTTCTCAAGAGCCCTTTTTCTTGCCTCAGTGCCTTTGCACTTGCTGTTTATTTTTGCTGGCTAGAGCACTCTTTCTTAGATCTTTTTGTGGTTTATCATATGATTTAGGTTCTGTATAAGAGTTCTGTGTCTCCTCAGAAGGGCCTTCCTTGGGTACTCTAAAATTATCACCCCCAGCCACTCTCTGTGCTGTTATTCTGCTGTTTGTTTCTTCATGTAATATACCACTGGAAATTAAAACATAAATAACTTATTATGTTTTTCCCACTAGAACATATGCTCTGTGAGGGCAAGGATCTCATCTGCCCATTTTACTGCTATACCATCTAGCATAGTGCCGAGCATATAGTAAGTAGTTCCATAATAAATATTAGTTCAGTGAATGAATGAATCAGTTGACCCAGTCTCTCCCTAATACCAGGAGAAAACCAGGGAAGAATGCAGGAATGAAGTTATACCAGGAAGCAGGTGCTTCCTCAGTGTGGATGTTTCTGCAGTGAGAGCCAAATGGGAAGTAGGCCTGTGAAATTTTCTTGTATTCTTGCCTTCTGTCTCTGGGAGGAGCCCCTGTGAATGACCTTTGCATATGACCACTGTTATCCTGTTCACCTCTATTCCTTTTGGAATTTTAAGATAGGAGGCTTTTAGATTCTAGAGTTCTGAAATGCCATGTCCTATTCACTGAAATCACCTGGATTTCCCCATTACTAGTAAGTAGATAGATCATTTTTTTCCCAGCCACATCATGCAGGAAGCACTATTAATAGTGTCATTTTTAAACATGAGAACTGATCTGTTTTATTAAGGAAGAGAAACACAACATACAAGAGTGGCTAAGCGGGGAGCCTGGGTGGCTCAGTCGGATAAGCATCTGACTTCAGCTCAGGTCATGATCTCACGGTTTCAGCCCCACATCAGGCTCTGTGCTGACAGCTCAGATCCTGGAGCCTGCTTGGAATTTTGTGTGTGTATGTCTCTCTCTCTCTCTCTCTCTCTCTCTCTGCCTTTCTCCTGATTACACTGTCTTTTTCTGTCTCTCAAAAATAAATAAAAAGTTTAAAAAAATTTTTTTAAAAAGAGTAACTAAGGGCTCTGGCTATAAATCCAGATGGAGCTGGGTTCTAATTTCTGCTTTGCCCTTTACTTACTCTGTGACCTTAGGCAAGTTGGTTAATCTGTCTTATGCTCAATTTCCTCAACTACAGAATAGTATAATGCCTTCCAAGGTGCCTGGATGGCTCAGTCAGTTAAGCATCCGACTTTTGATTTTGGCTCATATCATAATCTCATGGTTCGTGGGATCAGGCCCCATGCTGGGCTCTGCACTGGCAGCATCGAGCCTGCTTGGGATTCTCTCTTTCCCTCTCTCTCTTCCCCTTCCCTGCTCGTGCCCACTCTCTCCCCACCAAAAATAAATAAATAAATAAACTTAAAAAAAAATAGTACCTCCCGCATAGCTTTGTTTTAAGAATTAAGTAAGATATTATCATTTTTTGGTATTAATTTGATACCTAAAGCAGATTATGTGAGAGATGATTTAACTCATGTTTACATAATATATACAGAGATGGAAATTTATAGGATTGCAAAAGGGTTGAATGACTGAGCATGTTGATAAAACAACCAAATTTGAAATCTCATAGGTGGTTTTTCATATGAGTGATTTTAAACAGAATTAAACAGATTTCTTCAGGATTATATTGTGGTTCATTCTATTTGTTTATGCCATAAATCATTTTATATTTTGAGTTTATTAGAAGGCCCACCAATATTCTTCATAATTAATTAGTCATTTATAGGAATTATTAAGCAATTTCTTTTGTCCAAGAGATGATAATGTTTTAGTTTGAAAAACCTGACCCTTAATATGTTTTAGTAATTGATTCAGAAATCTTTCTGAAGGGAGAGTCAAATCAATTGGTTTTTTAAATAAGCTTTTTTTATTTTGGACTAATTTTAGACTTTAAAAAAGTCACAGATAGTATAGACAGTTCCCATATACCCTTTACCAAGTTTCCCCTAATGTTAGCATCTTACATAACTATAGTACATTTGTTAAAACTAAGAGGCTAACATTGGTATACCACTAAGTAAATTCCAAACTTTATTTGAATTTCATCTGCTTTCCCACTGATTTTCTTTTTCTATTCCAAGATCCAGTCCAGGATACCACATTGTGTGTGATTTTTTAGATGGCGGATCAATAGGATCCCAGAGAGAATTAACTATGATTTTCTTACCTCCATGTCCTCCTTTTGTCTTACCTCTGGATCTGAATTTCTCTGCCAACAAATAAATGACCGTTCTGGGTTCTTTAACTACCATTCTGTATTGACAGCTTAGAATTTCAGGACCATGCTCTGAACGCTCACTGTATATTTTATTTTATTAATGAGTGGGTACTGATCCTTCCGTCGTTCTCTGGGTTGCCCTTTAGACATACCAGGGTGAATAGAGTCTGGGAACAAAGGTTGCTTCTTCACTGTTAGAACTACCAACCCTCCCTTTCCTCCCCTCTTCTCTTGTCTTTTTCCCTTCTCTCCTCCCCCTGGTCCCTCCTAATCCCCCCCCCATCCCAGAACAACATTGGATATGATTTTAAATAAGAATGTTTCTATATAAGGCCCTTTTATTTTGTAAAATAAAGTGAGTCCTTAGAAATGTGGTGCCAGATGACTAGCAGTGTCTACTGTCATAGAGAAAAGCTATGAAGTAAAGATCCATATTCTAGTGAAACGTTTGTATTCTGTGTTACAGTTTTACAAAGCACTTTTCACATACATGGTGGTCTTTTTTTTTTTTTTAGCTCAAAGGGCAAGGATTGTTTTTACAAAATGTATTCTAGTGGGGAAATTGAGGCTAAAAGAAGTTAAGTGACTGGATGAGGTACAACAGAGCCAGGACTAGAACTCGTGTCTTCTGATTCCTTCTTTGATGTTCTTGGTTCTTCCCTTAAAAGTCAGTTCTATAAAAGTGTATTGCATTCACTTGGAACTTATAAAATATTCATATAACCAACTCAATATGCATTGCTTGCCCCTTTCCCCAGAAATCATAGTTAGGTTGACAGTAACCCTTTCTGGTTAAGGGTAAGGCTAATTATAGAATACATTGGGCCTTAAAAATGCTGTTGTTGATATTAAAAGCATAAGCCAGAAACACATTTTTGGTGCAGTGTACACTGTGCTAACCCATTTAGGCTGGTTTCCCAAGTTGAAGGAAGAAAATGAATCATGAAAGGGTCTAAAGAAACTTAAAGTTTAGAAAGCTTGAGGAAACCCTATGTAAAACTCAGGAGAAGAAAACCGTTCCAAGGATGCTATATAGGGACTGAGAACCAGAAACCGGGAGAGGCGATGGAAAACGGTAAGGGAGCACAGACGCCTCTTTCTTCTTACATCTTTCTGGTCTTGATCAGGAAAGACATGTGGGAAATTACAATAAATAGGGACCCTAAGGGGTATTGTTTTTTGGGAATCACACCAAAAAGTTACTTGAGGGGCACCTGGGTGGCTCAGTCACTTAAGTGTCCAACTGTTGATTTTGGCTAAGGTATGATCTCATGTTCATGGGTTTAGGCCCTACCTCAGGCTCTGTGCTGACCCAGAGGAGCCTGCTTGGGATTCTCTCTCTCTTTCTCTGCCCCTCCCTGGCTCATGCTGTCTCTCTCAAAAGAAATAAATAAAAAACTTTTAAAAATTAAAAAAAATTAATCGAAACTTTAGTACAGACTGATCATGAAGATGAAATATTTTTAAGGCCCCATTTATAGCTTCACTATTCTTACCCCATGTAGGAAAGATCTTGTTTCTCTGTGACTTCCAATGTTGGGTACTGTCACCTTTGCATTCCTGTAGCATTGAAAAAATAGAGAACTATTTGGATTTTATTATTTAAAAAATTTTTTTAATGTTTATTTATTGTTGAGAGACAGTGTGAGCAGGGAAGGGGGAAAGAGAGAGGGAGACACAATCTGAAGCAGGCTCCAGGCTCTATGGTGTCAGCAGGGCTCAAACCCATGAACTATGAGATCATAATCTGAGCTGAAGTTGGGGCTTAACCGACTGAGCCACCCAGGCACCCCTGGACTTCTATTATTTTTAAGAAACCAGTATTTCTTTTTTATTATTTATGCATACATATGTATTGCCCATAAGACCAGATGACTGGATTTGTCAGAGACCCTTAGAAGAGCATGTGTATTAGGTAAATTGCATTTTTCTATGACTTTTTAGGTAGAAGTCTGTATTATAGACATCTGTTCTTTTTTTTTTTTAACGTTTATTTGTTTTTGAGAGACAGAGATGGAGCACAAGCAGGGGAGGGGCAGACACACACACACACACACACACACACACACACAGAATCCAAGCTGTCAGCACAGAACCCGATGCAGGGCTCGAACCCATGAACTGTGAGATCATGACCAAGCCAAAGTTGGACTCTTAACTGACTGAGCCATTCAGGTACCCCAGACATTCTGAGTTTCTCTTTACCATCAGATGTAAGAATTCCATGGGAATGAGAACCATGGCTTACTCACACAAGTAGTGCCTAGTACTCTAGTACCTAACTGTGGCTTTGACAGGACAAATGTATTGACTGGGTGAATTGAATAATGGGAACAGTCTAACTGCTTACTTTGGATGTGGTGTCTGAGTATTTCTTTGAAAGTACTCTTCACTCTTGTATTTATTTGATGTTTGTTTTCCCCATGAAAGCGTAAACACCAGTGAAGGCAGTGACTTTGTTAATTTCTGTATTACCAGCAGCAAGCAAAATACCTGGCATAGTTGACCCTCATATCTCTTGAATGAATGCCTGAGGAGAGTTTTGACAAGAAACTAGGGAGGAACTAAAGGAGGCACGAATACGAGGTGGATTGGTATGCTTACCAACTGGTGTGTGAGCCGTTGAGCAACCAAGCAACTAAACATAAAGTGAATAAATGACACTGTGTGCCCATAACTTTTTTTATGTTTGTTTATTTTGAGAGACAGAGAGAGGGTGTGTGTGTGTGTGTGTGTGTGCGCGCGCGCCCGCGCGCTCATGCAAAGAGGGGATGGGCAGAGAGAGAGAGGGATGGAGGGAAAGAATCCTAAGCAACCTCCTCACTGGCAGCATGGAGCTCGATCCCACAACTGTGAAATCATGACCTGAGCTGCAATGAAGAGTCAGACGAAACTGACTGAGCCACCCAGGTGCCCCAACTTATTTTAATAGAGTTTACCGTCAGGGTCTCTGTTTTTTAAGGAGTTTTAATATCTTAAACAATTGACTATATATATATATATATATATATAGTAATAAAGAGGAAATGTGAAAAGGTGATTATTACAGAACATATGAAGGAGAAACCATGAATTCCAGGGTCTGTCCTCTCTCATATCCTTCATTCCTGTAAAACATTAATCATAACTTGTACTTTTGATATGTGGTTTCCTGTGTGTTTCCCCAAAGAACTGAAAGCTTTATGGGAGCGGAGACCACAGGTACATCCAGCACTTAACATGGGGCCTGATACAGAGTAGTTATTTAGTAAATATTTGTTCAATGAATGAAGGAGAGAATGAACAGAGATCTGTCTCCCTATCCCAACTTCTCGTCTGCATTTTGGTGGCGATGCTGTAAAGTAACCCAGGCAGCAGAACACGAGGAATACCCTCTTCCTGGGATATTCTGCACCTGTTTGTAATCGTACAGTCTAAGTGTGAAACTAGTGAGTATTCAGAGACTAGCCTTTGGTTCTAAGTGATAGGTGATGTGGTTTTACAATTTGGGTATCATTAAATGAGTTTTTAAGGCATAGGAGATAAAATATACCAATAAAGTAGGTGTGATTCACGGCTGCAAAGGTGAATATTCTGATTATTAGTATGCTAAGCTCCACCTGAGGCTAAAACCCACCCTGTTTCTTCTCTGATCTTCCCAGTGAAACAGATTCTCCAGTTTGAAGTTAGAAGTGGTGATGTCTCTTGTTGAATTAAGTTGTATTTGCTTATTTATTCTGGGACTGGTACCTACAGGTAATTGAGGGGAAAACAGTGGACCAATTGTCAGGAGCTCCGGCTTTGGAAATGCCCCTGCAGTCAGAATCTTCCTTGAAGAGGTTTTACTGAACAAAGGATGATGCCAAGGGAGGGTTTTGGTTTTTTGTGGTCATTCCCATACAAATCTCCTTCCTGTTATTTTCTGCTTCCCTCAAATACTTTATTCACTACTCTCGAAGCCTTTTTGGAATCACTAATGGATAAATATGAATAAGGTGAGGACAGCCTGCCAAGACGCACATCTCCCTCCCCGGGAAATCCAGGACGACCCACCGATGGAAGCCATGGTGCTGGGCTTGAGGACACGCCACTTACTTTCTTGCTTTTTTTTTTAGTCCTGACTGATGCATTTGTTTGAGGTGTCCCATTTCTTGGACATTACCCCTTATACACCATCAACATACTACCATCGTCTTATGGGCAGAAATATATGAAGTTTACTCCTTTGCTTTGATTTCCCAGGAAGCCAGTTATACAAAGAACAATTGATCACCTTTGTTTGAAACAGGTAAAAAACTTGATTGATTCTGTGGGAAGTAGAGAACCTAGGGTTCCCCCCTTTATGGTTTGGTTTCTTTTTATTCCAACCCTTTTCTGGCAGGCAGCTCCGTTGATTCACCATCCATCAGCTTTAAAGACATCTGTTCATCTATATATAGGCTGCTCACACAGACCCATTTAGAAACACATGATATATTAAATTTGTGGAATTCAAAACAGTGAAAGGATAAAGACTCATGCATGTACACAAATAGGTATTTTTGTTTAGTTTTTATTGACTTGAAGAGTGGAGAAGAAATCTGAATGGTGGTGTATAATGAATAGATTTTGTCAATTCCCTACTCTTTTGAATCTACTTGGTCTAGCACTGCCTATGAATATGGTCATTTGAACTTGTGTCTGATACTTCTTAGTGATGGTAGATGTGCATTAAAGGTACTAGGACATATGGCTCTTGTGCGGTTTACTGAAAGTGAGTTATTAAATGATTTCTTCTAAAATGAATAATCCCTGGAGTCTGGACACATATAGGCATTTTATTTAGAGTGCCTTAGGATTGAGAGGAATTAAGTAAGTTAGACTAAGGGGCAACTCATATAGAGACCTGTTTCTTTGTAGTTGAAAGTTTTAGAAGAGGGATCATTGTATATATACACAGCCAAACAGGCCAGTTCTAAAACAAAGTCAAGTAGAGATGACAACTGTAGTTTGGAGTCTTACGTCTTTTTTTTTTTTTTTTTTTTTTAATCCTCCTTACAAACACTGTTCAAGTTGGCACGGGAGGGTTGTGCAACATATAAAACAACACGTATCTACAGTCAGGTTGTAGCAATACCCGAGATAACTACTGATACAGGGTGAACTCTCTTATTTGAATGGAGAACCTGGTCAGATTTCAGATAAGCATGGAGTTTAGAGTTCACTGCTGAGAGAGTACAGGATGGAATTTTCAGATAACTGGACTTTAATTTCATTTGGTTTTACAGGTGGAAAGATTTATTAGATAAACCTTCTTCTTTGAGCTAGGCTTGTTGTAAAACAAGAGGTAAATTGACCTTTACTGTGTTCTTCGTACAAAAGTTGAATCATAGACTTTTTGCTCTCACGAAGCAACAAGTTTTACAGTCAAGAAGTTTGCATAATACGTCTGATAGCCCTGTATAGAGATGGGTATTTAGGACAGCTGCTGGTTGATGTTTCAAACTTACATTTGGATGATGGCCAGACATTTCATTTGTTATTGTTTCTTTGAAGTGTTCAGACTTCTTAAATTGTATTCAGATTTCTCTGTTCTCGTTAATCAAATCAATTTGTTGTATTTAATCATTTTCTGGGGCACCTGGGTGCTATAGTTGGTTGAGCATCTGACTCCTCATCTCTGCTCGGGTCATGATCTCACGGTTTGTGAGTTCAAGCCCCACATTGGGCTGTGTACTGATGTGGAGCCTGCTTGGGATTTTGTCTCTCCTTCTCTCTGCCCTTCCCTGCTTGTGTGCGCGCACTCTCTTTCTCTCAAATAAATAAATTTAAAAATCATTTTCTAATAGCTCATCTTACACTGGGCTTTAGAAACACTATGTAGGGAAGATGACAGATGTTTTCTCTTTTTTCCTCTTGCTTTCTTTCCTCTAAGGAGAGGCATAGAATTAAATGCCCACACCCTAGAATCACAAAGACCTGGAATGAATGATCACACCAGCACTTTGGAGCTGTGTGACCCACGGCAAAATTTTGAAGGTCTGATCCTTAGTTTCCTTATCTGTAAAATGGAGATAATAATTGTAATAATTGTACCATCCTCATGGGGCTTTTTTTTTTTAAATTAAGTTAGAAGTATGTCAGCCACTTAACAGGGTCTGACACACTCCTAGCTTTTAATGATTTATATTTTATTTTTTATAATTAGTGTTGCTGCTAATCTATGGTTCTAATTTATCTGAAATCAGAATTTAAATTAATTTAAATTTATTTTACTGAAGTATCACCCAGACTCCTTTGACCTTGGCCTCAGTCCCTTTGTCTGTCTCACCAGAGAGCCCACCCCGGTGGTCACATTCCATGCCTGCTGTTTCTGCAGCTTCTGAAAGACTCTGGAGAAGCAGAGAAGTAAGGAACCCAGGGTCTCGAGTCAGAATGTTTGGGTTCAAATTCTGTTGCACGTCTTCTTAGTGGGATAATCGTAGGTACATTACTTAGTCACGCTGGGCCTTATTTTTCTACCTGTAAAACAGGATTAGTAATGCCCCTGTTTCTCCATAGTGGGGGGTTAGAGTAAAGGAGTTAAAACATGAGAGGACATCAAACGATTCTTGGCACAGAGCGCATTTTCTATAAATGTTAGTCACTAGTGTGGCTGTTGTTTTATCCATTTATTTTGCAAGGCTTTAAGTGTTAATTTGTAAAAAGTAATAGTTATAACCTCCTGATTAGATCTCTCAGACTATGTGTATTACCATTCTGAGATATAGTTCAAGAAACAGTTATGAAATGCTTACTATGTATTAAGTGCTATGGAGGGCATCTATTAATAAAATATATTCTCTGCCCTCCCGGAGTTTATAAACTGGTAAGAGAGATAACTACATTCAGGGGGGAACTATTACACAGGGTAAAATATTACTGCACCTTCTATGACAGATAAAAGGGAGTTGCTAGGAGGTCGAGAGTAATTCTGCCTGTGGGGGAGTCGGGAAGGTCAGATGGAAAGGGTAGGCATTTCCAGGTGAAGTGAATAAACAGTTGGACCAGGACGTGACACTTGAGGAAGAGTCATTAGCCAGCCTTGATGGGGGTGCTTACAGTGGGAAAGGCGCGCTGCCAGTCAGGACGCAAGCCAGGGGGTGCTCAGTGCGGCGGAGCAGAACTGGCACCGGCCGTTGGGAAGAGGAGGAGTGTGAGGGACGTGGAGGAGTTGAAGTTGGCTCAAAAATCTTAATACTAGTTTAGGAGTCAAGGAGTGGAGGGCTTTGCAGATAGTGCTTCTTTCATTTAAAGAGATGAGGATGGAAAGTGGGTTAGGTTTTTGGGAGAAAGACACGTTCTACTTTGGACCTGCTGAATTTGAGATGTAGTCAGGAGCCTTGAGTTCTGCCATTCTTGGAAGCATTCTTGTTTTGTTTTGTTTTTGTTAATGCTTTATTTATTTTTGAGAGAGAGAGCGAGATAGAGCGTGAGCAGGGAAGGGGCAGAGAAAGAGGGAGACACAAAATTCAAAGCAGGCTCCAGGATCTGAGGTGTCATCAGGGCTCAAACCCATGAACTGTGAGATCATAACCTGAGCTGAAGTTGGAGCTTAACCGACTGAGCCACCCAGGCGTCCCTTGGAAGCATGCTGAAAAACTGCTCTGTGAGTGGAAAGGGCAGGTACCAAGGTCATGTGATTCCTAATAGATGCAGGTCTACCTCACATATGACTTGCAGAGATCTTGTAGCTGAAGACTTATCATGTAAGGGGACTCTCCCTGGCTGAGGGGATCCTTCTAACCCTTCTTCTCTGAACATTTTCACACTTAGCCTTCGAATGCAGGCTGTCCCGTGGTCACTGTGTGGTGTGCGGCGGTAATACCCTTTAGGTTTCATTGGCATTTGAAACAGAGATCACTGACTTGTAACTTTATAAAAATTCCTATGGAGTTGTTTCATTAGGTGATTAGAGTAGAAATAGGAGAAATACTCGTTGCCCTCTCCTAGCCTGCATGTGCTTTGACTTATGTAGCCTGGTGGTTTCACCTCAACAGAAAAAAGCTCTAAATGAAAGTAGGAAGAAGAAACGAGTTATACTAATGGTAACATGTTTTCTGGCCGAGAGAAATGCAATGCTCAATAAAAATAGGTATAATTTTTAGATACAAAAGAAAAGATTTTACAAATAACCAGTACTTCCTGATCTATATGAAGACCGTCGTCGCTGTCCTTATGACGGTAAGCACACGCTACCAGGAAGACGGTGTAGACCATCTAAAAGCCTTTCCTGCTGGGTGTTGGTCCTCATCATATTTCCTTTTGAGTTAAGAATTTGTGTTTTTTTAGTCTTAGGAGGAGGATACAGTGTTGTAGGAGGTTTTGAGCAAGTGGCAAGACTTTGGTACTTTGTGGATTGTTATCGCCCTGCAAGACCCTTCGCAACTTCCTCTCGCCGCCCACAGCAAAATACGGAAACCCTGCTGTATCAGGCCACTTCTGCAATTACAGACAGTCACAGTTAAAGGGACCCTTCTTTCACACTACACCCTTCTGTTTGGAGACCTTCTTTGCATTTGAAAATGTGTCTTTTGTGGTGGAATGCCCAACTGAGCCTCCTCTCCTCTCTCTTTGCCGCCCTGCAGTGCTGCAGTTGAAGCTCCAGCAGCGCCGGACGCGAGAAGAACTGGTGAGCCAAGGGATCATGCCGCGTAAGTGCCTCTCTCTCTCTCCTTCAGCATTGGATAGAGTTGCGTTTTCGACATAGCTTGCATTGCCTAGTATGCTGTGGGAAGGATCTAACAAAACAAGGCTGACAGATTTCATTTATCACCCTCTTTCTTGTGCTTAGCCACGTTCAAGGACTTTCAGTCACTAATAGTTAACTGTCCTTATTGATCAGGTTCAGTGAAACAAACAGCATTAGGTTTCTTGGTACCATTGAACCATCCTTAGCTTTTGAATTGTACCTTTCAAGGCTTTCTACTCCGTTACACTTCCTTTTATAGGGGGAGCAAATCCTGAGCTGGGGCTTCATGAGGAAGAACCTGCTTCTTGCATGTGTTTTGCCTTAGGTGTTCCAGTTCTCAGGAACCTGAATCAACTGTTGTTTTCTTTAGAGTGAGATTCTCAGATACCCTATGACTGGCATGGGTGTGATTGTGCATGATGAGGTTCCTGCAGAGCTGGGCTTACTGGGTGCACAACTCACTGCATGTCACTAGGGGAGAAATGAAACCAACATTGGAATCTGTTAGAAGTAAGAAAATTTGCTTTTGATACCAACAGCATTATAAAGTGAAAACTGGAACCAGCAAGATTTTGCTCTTTTTGACATTTCTTTTTAAGTCATCAGTGGAGAGCTTAAGCTCTCCCTGCTTTATTTTCTCTTGTGTGTTCTTGCTACTTTGGACACACCCTCATGAAGTTAAAAAAACAGAAGAAGAAGAAGAAAAGAAATAATCCTATAACAACTTGTAGCTTCATAGAAAGTGAGCTGATATTTTTCACCTTAATGCAGCATTGACCTGTGGCGACTGTATTTTCCTAATTCTCTTCCACTCATTCAGAATATTTGAGAACCTCTATGTGCCCGTTGATGCAGCGAGATAAATCCAGCTCCTGCTTTCAGGGGTTTTATGTCTAAAAGAGTAGTGATAGGACACAAGGAGGCAAATAAACAAGATACTCTCAGAACATGGAAATTACATAATTTCCAAATTTGTTACAACATAAGTTAACTGGCTGGTGTGTTAACAAATAATAGAAATGAGACGCAGTGACTTTGGATAAGATGGTCAGGAAAGGCCTCCCTGAGGAGGAAATATGTGAGCTGAGGTCTGAAGGATGAGATGGAGATGGAGTCAGTCATGCAGAAGCAGGCAGAGGGCCAGGGGAAAAGGAGAATAAGCGTAAGAGCCTAGCGCAGGTAGGAGCCTGTTGTGTTTGAAAACATCGAGGAGCCTGCTGAGTGAGGGGAGAGCAGACCAAGTTAAGATTGGCAAGGTGGGCGGGGCTAAAATGAGAGCCTGTCAACTACATGGAAGAGGTGGACTTTATTTTAGGTATAATGTGAAGCCATTGAAGCCTTTTAAGCAAGTGAGGATGGGATTTGATTCATGGCATGGTAGCGGCAGGTCCGTTTCTCAGAGCTAGAACCATCTAGGTGTAAGGAACCTGAGGTCTACTCTGTCCTGAGCATCAGCCAGGAACTTAATTAAGTCTCAGATTCAGCTTTGAATTTACTGCTGTTAACTCCCAAACCACTTACCCACGCTATGCTGCTATCTTCTCTGGCTTTCCAGTGAGGGACGTCGCCCCCCCCACCCCTAAGGAGTCAGAGAGAGCACGTGGCTCGTGCAGTGGGTCAGTAATGTGACCAGGTAGGGCAGTGGTGTGCTTTACAAAACACTCCCAATCTGCCCCTCTGTAAACCTTCGTAGAGGGACAGGTCACGCAGAGTCTCATGTCCTTGTCCTTTTCATCAAGGACATCACGTGTTTAACATATTCTTTGTGCCCAGGGTAGTCTTAGATTAAAGAAATAGGAGGCAAGTTGCCTGCCCTCAAGACATGTAACAGTTTATTTGGGCAGCTAAAATTTACCAGCGGACAAAGTAAAGAGCAATTCAGCATCCTGTGGGAGTGCTGACTAATGACAGTACTAGTTCTGAGAGCAGAGTGCTACTTCTCAGGATCTAGATGTTTAGAGTCTAAAAGCCTTGTGTTATTCCACTGGTCTTTCACTTAGTACCAGGGGCTACTGTAGGTCACTGTTTAGTATGACTTATCGTGTACAGTCTTCCTGTTTAGCATTTCTTGTAGTATTCTAGGTTGTTAAGACAAAGGATGCTTCACTTATTACTGCAGTTGCTTATAGATTTCCCTCCAACTACACTGTGAGCTCCTTGAGAAAGTACCTTACTAATATTCCTGTCACTAGTGCCTGGCACTAATGAATAAATCAAGACATTCGGTTGTAAAGTGTGATATGTATGGATGTGAAGGACAGACAGACACAAAGAAGCAGATATTACTCTGTTGCAAACTTGCTGAATGTGCTCACTTCAGCAGCACTTACACAAACTTGCTGAATTCTGGGCATGAAATTTGGAACAACTCTTCTGTCAGGAGCTCAGGTTCCAAAATGTTTTGAGGGGTGCCTGGGTGGCTTAATCGGTTAAGCGTCCGACTTCAGCTCAAGTCATGATCTCACGGTTGGTGGGTTCGAGCCCCACGTCCGGCTCTGTGCTGACCTCTAGGTCAGAGCCTGGAGCCTGTCTTCAGATCCTGTGACTCCTTCTCTCTCTAACCCTCCCCTGCTCACGCTGTCTCATTCTCTCTTTAAAATAAATAAGAACATTAAAAAATTAAAAAAGATGTTTTGAATATCTAATTATATACTCTGTGTTGTTCTCTGTATCTGTGAAGTGAGGTAACTGCCCTTCCTGTAGGACTAGAGATGATCTACTTCTGTGAGAATACTGTGTCTTCCTCCTACCCGGAACCGCCTTTGGCTGTGGACACAGTCTTGGTTTTCAGCTTTCCTAACGAAGGAAGTAGGTAGCAAACTCATAGATCATGGGAGTTCTAGAATGTTCATGCCAGGGAATAGTTTCAGGTGAGAAATTCCCTGTTCACCTGCATACCTGGTGATACATGGATAGGGTCCTGAGTTCACAAAGATGAGGGTTTTTGTCTTTTGTTTGGCAGCCTTGCACCCCCTGAGTGAGCTCTTCCTCACCACAGTCCTGCGCTCTCTACCCTTACTCTTGTCGTAACCTCCCTGACCTCCCCACCGCCTGCCGGCTTCCACCAGCCCCACTTCTCATCCCCCACTCCACATCTTTCAAAGGAAATCTGAGCAGTACTAGAGTCAACTTGTAAGTGACCAGCAAGTTGTCCTTGATCATGGAGATTTGGAGACCTGATTAAGTAACATCTGGTTGGGATGGCCCATGTCTTCCCGTCTTGCTAGCCTGAGGGGTTTCTATAGTGTGTTTATATGTAAGTTTGCTGTGCAGCTTGGGAAGTAGGTAGGCCCTTGAACTGGGGGAAGGAATGGTGTAGTCATGGCTACATTCTGCCTTATCATTTCTGTGTTTGTATCTTTTATCAAGTTCTTCTCATTCCAATCTTATTTATAGCTCCCGGAAGAAAAACCCACCCACCGCAACTCCCAGAACACTCCTCCACAGTTCCCGTGTAGGACTGGCTTTCAGTCCTGGTAGCATGTCTGTAGGACACCATGTCTTCAGTGGCTCCCTTTGCTCCCAGGGTGGTTGGGGTTCCGCATATCATTCTCAGATGGAGCACGACCTCTGATAACGTGCAGGGAAGGAAGGAACCTCCCGACTCCTGCAGGCCTCCCGCTGCCGCTTCACGCGCTCTGTTCCTGGCCTCCAAACTGTGGGGGATGGAAGTTGGTTTCTGGTGGGTTTTTTAAACAGGATCATTTCTCAGCATCTGTCATTCTCATCATGTAAATATATCTCAAATTTTAATACTATATAAATCCTACCAAACACAGAGTGCCAGATAGCAAAGGCTTACGTATTCCAGGCCCTGGGCTTTCTTTAATAATGTCTGATGTGCCGCCTATCTAGAGGGAAAGGAAAGATGACACAGATAGGAGACTGATGTTTAAGTCCAAAGAATAAGCCCAGCAATGCTGCTGTTCCCAGAAGGAAGACTCCTGGACGAGCCGGGTCATGTGTGGTGCTTTGTTCTCAAACACAGCTTCCCCCACAGCCTTCCTTTCTCTTTGACATTCAAAGGTGTGCAGGGCCATAAGGTTTAGGTGGAAATTAAGAAAAATGTTCTGCCAGTGAGAACTGCTGCAGGGGAATAACCTTTTAAAGGAAAGCACGGATATTCTCCTGATGCCCAGACAACTGAGAAAAAAGTTTCCTGAAGTTTCCATCTTTCTGAATATGAAAGAACTTTGTCTGCTTCTTCCTTCTTAGCCTTTTGTTACTCTATTGTAAATCCTTGAGAAAAGCATCGAGTAGCATGTTTCTAATGCTGCAGTTAACTCTCAGTTCATTATTTTCCCATGTGCATATAGGAGAAAAACCTTGGTGCCTTGACAAACATATGAAGAAATCAGCTTTTGTCCTGTAGATTCTTTAAGAACCTTGCTCCATTGCTTGAGTGAGCTTGTTTTTTCACTGTTTTTTATTTTTTAAAGTTTGTTCATTTATTTGAGAGAACAAGCATGAGCAGGGGAGGGTTGGGGGGCAGAGAGAGAGAGAGAGAGAGAGAGAGAGAGAAGGAGAGAGAGAGAATCCCAAGCAGGCTCCACACTGTTGCTGCAGAGCCTGATGTGGGGCTTGAACTCACAAACCCTGAGATCATGACCTGAGCTGAAGTTGAAGGCTTAACCAACTGAGTCACCCAGGTGCCCCTGTTTTTTCACTTTAAATGGCATTTCTGTGCAGCCAGCTGGTGCCATTGGTGACACTTAACCACCGAATGGTTAGGAGGATCCACAGAGTGTGAGGGCGACACAGTCCAGAGAGGGCAGCCGCTGGGCATCAGTCCAGAAGGCTCTCAAACTACCCAGCCCCCGAAGGTGCTCAAACATGTGGCTGAGTGAAAAGGCGAACAGATTGGTCTGGATCATAGATCTACAAATAGGCCCTTGTATCTCACATCAAAACTGGAAAGAGCAGCTTTATGTACTGAAGTCCCACCACTCTGTACTTTTAATAAACTTTGCCGTATCTTGACTCCCTAACCTTTAGTTCTGCAGCTTGATCCCTTTGTCACGGTTCAGCTTGTCACTCTTAGTCAAGTGACACACACAGCGACAGTGTGGCCCTGCTGTAGCGCTCAGAGCTTATCTGTCATTTTACAAGGCCCCAGTGTTAGCTTACAGTCTCTCGTTCCTCTGATTATAGCAATCTCTGCACCAAGAAGAAGTTTCTTTATTTCTTTTTAGGTTTATTTATTTTCAGAGAGAGCAAGAGAGAGAGAAAGAGTGAGGTGGGGGCAAAGAGAGACGGAGAGAGAATTCCAGGCATGCTCCACGCTGTCAGTGCAGAGCCCAGCATGGGGCTTGAACTCACAAACTGAGATCATGACCTGAGCCGAGATCAGGAGTCGGACACTATGATCCCTTTGTCTCCAAAACCAAATTTCTTAATAATATTTTTATTTGTAGCTTGGGAATCCTTACTTATGTTATTCTTTACCAAATGTCCAAACCGAGTTTCCAGATTCTTTTTCTCTAGTACAAATGGATCAAATCCATTTCGGTAAAGCTCTTTTAAAAATAACTTTTGTTTTTGTAAACCTGAAGAGGATAAACCAACATCCTAAAGCCTCAGAGTTTCTTGTAATGAGAAAGAGGCTATAATTTAACTCTTTCATCTAGTAACTTGGGGATGGCATGGGATCTTTCCCCCAAGTTACTAGAATTCAGACCAGCCCTGTCCAATAGCATTTTCAGCAGTGATAGAAATATTATGTAACACTAGCCACTAGCCACATGAAATGTTGAGCCCTCAAACTGTGGCTAGCTTCAGTGAAAAGCTAATTTTTTTGTTTATTTACTTATTTTGAGAGGGGTGAGGGGGGAGAGAGAGAGAGAGAGAGAGAGCGATAGAGCGAGCGCGCGCGCATGCGCACGCACTTACACAGAGAAAGAGCAGAGGGAGAGGGAGAGAATCCCAAGCAGGCTCCGTGCCGTGAGCACAGAGCCCAGTGTGGGGCTCAATCTCATGAACCATGAGATCATGACCTGAGCCGAAATCAAGAATCAGATGCTTAACCGACTGAGCCACTCAGGTGCCCCAAGAGCTGAGTTTTTAATTTTAATTAATTTAAACTCATATAGTCATGTATGGATGGTAGATGTTGTATTAGTGGAGTTTTAGACCTTACTCTGCTGCTTAGGAACAAGGTGACTTTGGGCAACTCATTAACTTTTCTGAACTCAACTTCTACTTTCATAAAAAGGGGATAATAACCCTTCTTACCTACTCACATAGTTTGGAAATAAATGAGGTGATACATTGTTCATGCTTTTGAAGTATAGGCACTGTTATTCTCAAGAATGAGAGGACCATTAGCTTGGCTCTATCATCTTGTGAATCTGGAAGCAGTACACACACACACACACACACACACACAACTTATTAATTTCTGTCAAAACCAATATTTGGGAACAGGAACTATTTTTCAACAAATAACCTCTTTCTTGCATTTTTCTCCTTACCCACAGATTAAAAAACAGTTGCTGAAAATTGTTAATCGTCAGAGAACCACTAGCCAACATGGTATTCCATTACGACTGTTCCCATTTTGGTTGTATATTAACAAGACT
Organism: Suricata suricatta; assembly: GCF_006229205.1. Classification (NCBI taxonomy): domain Eukaryota; kingdom Metazoa; phylum Chordata; class Mammalia; order Carnivora; family Herpestidae; genus Suricata; species Suricata suricatta. Next base: position 7,684,109 of record NC_043709.1, read on the forward strand.
ATCATTTTATTAGCTTGCTTTCTCCACGGCAGTGGACGTTTCTTTTCTAATCTCTCTTAAAACAAGTAAGTGGGTTGGAAATAATGTTTTTTAAAATTTCTGGGCAACTTGCCAAGAGACAGAAATGTTCACCAGTGGGGACACAGCAGTGACTTCACGGAGGATGAGGGTCTGGTTTGAGGCTGCATTGCCCTTTTCTTTTTAAAACTTAGATCCAAATTGACAAAATTATAGTCTTCAAGGAAAAGTCATTTGTCTTGGTTTCTAAGTGAAGTGTTACAGTGTTCGAGGCTTCTGTCTCAGTGGATACTTTGTAGAGTATGAGTCTAGGTGGGGGCAGGGACAAGTACAGATCTTCACCTGGGCTTCAGTTATTTCCCTGTTGCTCTAGTCCATCTGCGAGTTACTGGAAACTGTGACAGTCTCTGAACTGCTGTCCCTATGAGTTTGAGCCATTTGGCCAAGATGCACCCACGCCCCTCGCCAGTAGGAACCCAGAAAAGGCACTTACCAAGCCCCAGTGCCCACTGCCTCTGGTCCAGTGCATGCCCTCAGGCTCATGCTCCTTTTATTTTTTTTTTTTAATTAAAAATTAAAAAAAATTTTTTTAGAGAGAGAGTTCAAGCAGGAGAGAGGGGCAGGAGAGAGAGAGAAAGAGAAAGAGAATCTTAAGCTTGACATGGGCCTCAGTCACATGACCCTTAGGGTCATGACCTGGCTGAAATCAGCATTCGAATGTTCATTTGACTAAGCCACCCAGGCATCCTCATGCTTCTTTTAGATGCAGACTTTTAAAAATGTACGTGTGATCCATTTGGCTCTTTTTTTATTTTTTAAAAAGTTTAATTTATTTATTTTGAGAGAGAGAAAAAGCATGAGTAGGGGAGGGGCAGAGAGAAGGAAAGAGAACCCCATACAAGCACTACACTGTCAGCACAGAGCCTGATGTGAGGCTCAAACTCACCAATGGTGAGATCGTGACCTGAGACGAAATCAAGAGTTGGACGGTTAACGGACTGAGCCACCCAGGTGGCTCCCACTTGGCTCTTTTAGATATATAAATATCTTTGTGTGAAAGAGCTAGTTGCCTTTTTTTTCTTTTTAATTAAAAAAATGTTTACTCATTTACTGTTTGAGACCTTGGGGGTCGGGGGAAGGAGAGTGATCAGAGAGCAAGGGAGAAAGATCCCAAGCAGGATTCACACTAAGCACGGAGCTGGACACTGGGCTCAGTCCCAGGAACCATGAGATGAAGGCCTGATCCCAAATCAAAGAGTTGAATTCTTAACCAGCTGAGCCACCCAGGTGTCCCTAAGTTGCCTTTTTCTTTTAAAAATTGAGATATAAGTGACATATAACATTATATTAGTTTCAGGTGTACAATATAGCCTTTTTTTTTTTCTTTTAAAGATGAAGTGAACCCTGCCTAATTGAGATGATGTTTCTTGAGCTTGGAAGTGGGACCCTTTCACTATAGTTCAATGTCAGGTTCACATGGCATTTGAGAACTACCAGTGTAAACATGTGCCCTAGGATTGGCGCTAATCTGATCCCTAAATCTGAAGCTGGGAGAGTACTGTGTCAGGCCCACGGCCTCAGCAGTCTCTCTCAGGAGACCGGCTGGGTGTATCACGCCTGGGCGGCGTATGTTGCGTTTCTGACAGATGTCAGCGACCTCTTCCCTCTTCCTGCTGTCATAGGGTTCATTCTCTCAGCGGTTAGTGACTAGCATCAACCCTCCTCATTGACCAGCTGATCACAGATCCTAAAATAGGACCCTAGAGTTAGTTGTATGTTTGTGTTCTCAGCATATTCATTGTTGAATTCAAGGAAGAATTTTAACAGGAAGTTCTGTTGAACAGGCCGTCAGAAGTAGTCTTCTTGACATGAGTTCTTGATACAATTTAATATCTAAAAAGCATAATAGGAAAAAAGGGGGAGGGGGTTTCTGGATGGCTCCGTCGGTTAAACGTCCAGCACTTGATTTCAGCTCAGGTCATGATGTCACAGTTCATCAGTTCCAGCCTCACATCAGGTTCTGCACTGATACTGCAGAGCATGCTTGCGATTCTTTCTCCCTCTCTCCGTGCCCCTCCCATGCATGCTTTTTCTTTCTCCCTCAAAATAAATAAAATTAAAACAAAAAAAAGTACAGTGGGTATTCAGTTTCATTTAGTGATTCTTGAAGTGCCGGAGATATCCAAGGCCACTTCTTTTCAAGGTAATAAATGGAGTCAAGGAGTTTATAAAAGTCACTAGTTGAAGCTACTCAGAATTTACCTGTACAATACAAATGTAAAGAATCACACTCGGGGCACCTGAGTGCTCGGTCAGTTAGGCATCCAGCTTCAGCTCAGGTCATGATCTCTCAGTCCATGGATTCAAGCCCCACGTCAGGCTCTGTGCTGACAGCTCAGAGCCTGGAACCTGCTTCAGATTCCGTGTCTCCCTCTCTCTCTGCCCCTCCCCTGCTTGCTCTCTGTCTCTGTTTCTCAAAAATGAATAAACATTAAAATAAAAAAAATCACACACTCAAGGAGAGCTGTGATATTATCTGATGATGTGGTGATTTAACATTTTCAGCCCAGTGGGGTTTTGCTAGCTGCAAAAGGGTACAGGTGATTTGGAGCTTTTTTCTACTCACATGACTTACGTATTCATACTGGGGCTTTAGTAAGAAATAGTAGCTTTTGGGTGGGTGTGTGCTTCAGCAGGGACCACGCCCTGAAACGGTCACTGGTCCAGAGCACTGGACTGGGCTGCGATGTGAGAGCCACATGTAAACATGACTGGCATGTATGTCAAAGGGAAGCTCAGAAGGCCAAGTTCATAATATATGGCCGCTCATACTCTAACCTTTAGGAAGTCAGTGTACCTGTTAATTTATGATGTAAAAGATTGCGTCCTGACCTTTTCCTCCCAGTCTTCCGTCTCTTTCCCTGTCAGTAGGTCAAGGTGCAAGACCAGAACAGCTTGCACTCCTGGGGAGGAAAAGCTTCAGCATTCTGAGTCTCCATTTTTACAGTTTTTCTTGGTCGTTGGCTTTCCTGCTAGTTTGGGTGGGGATGACAACTCAGATGCCAAAACAGGGGTGGTGGTGAGTCTGATACCAAAACAGGATGTGCATGAAGCACGTTTTCTGGTAGTTTGGATTCTTGCTTGCATGAGAATGTGTGATCCCTTCCGCATACCCCACCACCCAAGCTCTTTCTTTGACTCACATGGACTTGGACTTAGTTCTGGTTTTCTTTCTTTCTTTCTTTTTCTTTTTTAATTGTTTTTAATGTTAATTTATTTATTTTTGAAACAGAGACAGAGCAGGAGCAGAGAGGGGGGAGGGGCAGAGAGGGAGAGAGGGAGAAACCGAATCTGAAGCAGGCTCCAGGCTCTGAGCTGTCAGCACAGAGCCCGACGCGGGGCTCAAACCCATGAACCCTGAGATCATGACCTGAGCTGAAGTTGGACGCTGAACAGAATAAGCCACCCAGGCGCCCTGGTTCTGATTTTCATTGTCATGGCAAGTCCCTGGAACTGTCAACACAGCTCTTTAGTTAATGGTCTTTGTTGCAAGAATTGGAGGCATTTGGGTATGACAGCCAAAAACAGTAAGACAGAAAATGGAAGTCAGGCCCGGTTAGCTGTCAGCCTTTGGTTCCACGTGCATGCTGTTTGCTGCAGGAGGATGGCACAGAAAAAGGGTTAAAACAGTACCAATGCCTCAAATTTAACAGCCTCTAGCAGCTGGCGGAGCGCTTTCTCTTTAGTTAATGCTAACAGCCATCAGTGCCATGGTTTGTGTGATTGCCCTCTCGATGAGGATCTTGAGGCTCAGGGGTCATGTGACTTGCCCAGGGTCACACCACCACTGACAGACAGAGGCAGAGCCAATCTCCTGGCTCCAAAGCCCATGCTAATTCCTGAAGGTCACAGTCTGATGGTTCCTAATGACCTAGGAGCTTTATGAGATAGCCTGTTGTAATTTCCTCCGCAGTTTCAGTATTGAAAGTTGAAAACAGCGTCCGATCAGGACCCAAAGTTGTGGAAGTAAGGGGAAAGTTGATAATGGGGGTGAGAGTAACCCCATCATTTTTGACCCCCTCCAGTAAAATTGCTTCCAGATTGCTGCTCTTGTCTGCTGGCTGTGGGGCTTGACGGCCATGTGCATTTTCCGCTTCTATCCTAATAACCCTTAAATAAATCAGAGCCTCCTGATTTCTCTCATGCCAGTGACATTCCTTAGAAAGTTACATGTCCCTTCACCACACGGTTGCCCAGACAAGTTCCCATGATTCAGCACAGTTACCCTGTAATCCTCATAGGTGCTCTGAAGCTGGCACAGCATGCCCCACCTTAAGAGCCCCTGCTCGGCCTCAATACAGAATCATCTCCCTAAAGGCGGTGATGTCACACCTGTGACACAGCTGACTGTGCTTCTGTCACTCAAGTGTGTAATGAGCCTCTCTCCTGTCCTGAGTCCAGTGGATCCTCTGGGCTCCTCGCCTGCTGTGTGCTAAGACCAAGAACTACTTTTCCGTAGCTGCCTTCTATTGAGTGTGATTGCCGGGCTGCAGATAGAAACAGTGGGGTGTGGACTCCAGCCCAGCGAGGTCCTCACCAGGGTGGGAGGAGAACTCATCTTTGACTCTCAGAAATGCACACTTTGCAGCTTGAAGCAATGATATTGAAAGGAGTCAGGAGATTACACTCTTTACTCTGGGCACGTACCTGGCCAGCAGAGTTGAGATTTTGAATGAAGCTGTTGAGAAAAGTTATCAAGTGCTTACTAGGTGTGCTTTGTAGTCACTTAGCCCCTGATGGTGGAGAAAGAGCAAATAAAGCTCCTTACTTTCTCATCGACTATGCTGCCTTTTGGACTTAGGGAAACCATGGTTTTTGAAAGTGGCAACAGAATCCTTGAGGAGCTTAATAATGAGTAAAATTCTTGGAGCCTGAGAATCTGCATCCCAGAGAGAGTCTTGCTCTCCAGAGACCTTCTGATGCAAATGACTCTTGAACTGCATTCAGAGGAGCACTCAGCCGAGGGCTGCTGGCGTCTCTGCCCCTCTCGTGTTTAGCGGTGGGGCGGGGCCTTGTTACTGTCCCCTCAGGAGTTGTGAGGTAGGAGACAGCCTGTCCCCATGCTCCAGGAGTGGCTGACACATTCCTAAACGATTGGGTATGGAAGCCTGTGCACCCCGGTTCCCGGTGCTGGGGAAAGCCGGCCTCGCCTGGCCCTCTGAGGGTGGTGTCGCTCCAGTGGCCTCGTTAATGAGTTACCTGGAGCTGTGTACAGACCTCAGTGTGAGGCCAAGGGATGAGGCAGAAGACGCCGTTGACCTTTGAAGGAGTCTGGTTATGCAGTGACTCCCTCTTTTTTGCCACATTGGCCCCTTCAAGAGACAGGCCGGAGGGAAAAGGCCTGGGAGAAGGTGTGTCCCCTTGACATCCTTTGAAGTTGTATGTGTCCCATTGTCAGCATTAGAGAAGAGAAAAGGGAGCGATTCTTTCCAGAGGGGTAGCCAGGAAAAGCAAGCAAAATGCATAAGATCAGATTAAAGTCACTGGGGTTTTGTTTGTTTGTGGGTTTTTTGGTGTGTCTGTGTGCGCGCATATGTGTGTGTGGTGTAACTCACATTTTGGGGGGCAAGGGATAACTTGACAGAGACTGTCTTTTCTCTTCCACAGCCCCAACCCCTCCTCTTGCCTCTGTTGTGCTGAAATATGTACAAATAAAAAGATCTGAATTTTGGGAGCAGGAGAACCAAAGTTTAGTCTCCGTTCTGTAGTTGATCAGGAAGTGATGTCAGGCAAGTCAGTTCTCCAGTGTGACATGTGGAAAATAATAGGTGTCAAGAAGCCCAAGGAAGGTAATTCCCAACACACTGTCCAAACACTGGGGAAAATAAGACCATTTGTAGCAAGTTTATTTATGTTACTCTTGGGAGCCTTTTTGTCAGTCACTAGCTTGACAGGCACAATCCTACTTTATTTCTTCTCTCCATGTCATTTCCTCCAGTGCCATTTGCAGACCAAGCAGAGCCCGAAGACCTGCAAGGCCCCTGTGGCTACCCCTCTCACCACCTCTCCTCCCACTCTCTATCCCTTCTGCTCTGCCACCCTTGTCCCCTTGATGCCCTCTGTCGCTCAGGCAGCTTCCCACCCAGGGCCTTTGCTTTTGCTGTTCTCTCACCAGAAGGAAGGCTCTTCCACAGATGGGTGCAGGGCTCGCTCCCTGCCTCAGGCAGGCCTCTTCAGACGGCACACTAGAAGGTCTTTCCTGGCCTTCCGTATGGTGACATGTTCCTGCTCTCACCATTCTCTGTCCCTCGACCCCTGCTTTATTCTTCGTAGTGTGTATCACCTCTGTGGTATTATATGTTCACTAGAGTGTGAGCTGCAGGAGAACACGGATATCCCAGCACGAAATCAGAGTCTGACACGTGGGCTCCCAGTAAATATTATTGGGAGAACGAGTAAGTAATGCACTGTTAGCACATCTTAGTCTCTTAGGGGACATAAGCCTCTGGACCCCACTTCCCCATCTCTTACATCTGCACCTGTCCCAGTCAGAGTGGTCCACTGGCCCTCTGGCACAGTTCTGAGACCAGTGGCCACTTCGTGAGTATAAGAAATCCTCTGGAAACCTCGCGAGCCTTGTTTTCTCTGACCTGCCCGCTCCTCCTCTCTCTCCTTTCACCTGCTCTCTCCTTGAAGCTTACTCCTGACGGCAGCTTTGCCTGGCCCTCTCCTGCCTCTAAGAGCCTCCTTGGGTTCCTTTTCTGGGCTCTTCATCACTAGTGATGGATTTAATCACTTAAATTCTGGGATTTGCATAAGATTCCCTGGGAAATATTTTCTCCTGTCCCTGCATGTCATAACACGTTATCCTTAGATGATGTGACACACACAAATGCAGGTGTACACATGTACACACGTCTGCACGTCTCCTAATAGGATGTCTTGCGATCTGCCGTGTTCAACGTGCCCACGACTGCACACGGCCTCTCCCACCCTGCTCCTGGTCACTCCGCCGGTGCCCCCGGTCCAGGAGTGTCCGTGGCACAGCCATTCACCAGCCGTTCCGTTTTATTCTTCTGAGTGAATGGCCTCTTGATCACTGCCGGACGGTCTTGTAAAAATGCAAGTCTTACTTGAGTTTTTGCCATCCCAGCTGACTTCAGGCAGCGGTCAGCAGTGTATGGCGGCTGAAACCATGAAGGAAGGGGCGGTTAGGGAACAGGATTTTCACATGGTCTCAAAATGTTACCCCACAGAGTACATATTAATTACAGAGGCCGAATGCTTCTTTTAAGATGGAGACATCTGTCACCCTTCAAACCTTCAGCACCATCGGTGGTCGGGCAGCATGGCATTGTATGTCTCCTGATGGGAAGTGCATGTCACCCGTATGGTTCCTTGCCAGAAGTGTTTAACATAAATCTGCTCATGAGGGAACAAACTCAGAATATAGGACACTTTTTCTGCAAGACAGCCGACTTAGATACTTAGGTCAGTGTCGCGAAAACCAAAAAAGACAAGAGTATTGTTCTAGATTGTGACTGAAGGGACAGCAACCAGATGCGGTACATGACTCCCAATCAAATCTTGGATGGGGGGTGGGAATGTAAACAGCTATAAAAGACATTTTGGGGGCAAATTCGAATATGGACTGTTCATTAGATTATATCACTGAATCAGTGTTACTTTTCTTAGGTGTGATAAAGTGTTTTTTTGTTATGGAGGAGAATGTCATTCTCAGGAAATGCACACTAAAGAATTTGGGGATGAAACGTCTTGATTGAATTCTACAACTTTTCAAGTGATTCTGTAAACAAAAATCGTGTGTGTCTGTGTGTGTGCGCACCCATGCCTGTGAGGGAGAAAGAACAAATATGGCTGAAGATAACCGGCGGGTCTGGGTCAGGGTTATAGGGCTGTCCGTTATTTGTTCTTTCAGTGTTGCAGGTTTGATAAATTCACACCTAAAAGGGGACACAGGGAAAGGGAACATGTGAATGTAGACATGGGGGCTGAAATGAATATGTACCAATTACCAGCTGTGTTTCTGCTCATTTTGTTTTTTAATATAAAACATTAAGTTAGAAATACCTCACCCCCATACCCTTCCATGCAGGTCTGATTATGTTGCTTTCTTGGCTCATGTGGTGGCTACATATGGATCTCTGGATACTATTCTTTGTTTGTTTTTGAGAGAAAGAGAGGGAGAGAATCCCAAGCAGGCTCCTTGCTGTCACCAGAGAGCCCAATGTGGGGCTTGGTCTCAGAAACTGTGAGATCATGACCTGAGCCAAAATCAAGAGTCAGATGCTTAACTGACTGAGCCACCCAGGCACCCCCAGATACGATTCTTATAGCACAAGAAAGATAATCATGTCACTTCTGTCTGGCCTCCATAGTTTCTGATGAGAAATTTACTGTCATTCAAATTGATTTCCCTCTGGTTGCTTTCAAGTTTTTTCTTTCATTTTCAAAAGTTTAATTGTGTTATATCCTGGCTTAATTTTCTTTGGGTTTATCTTGTTTGGGGGCTGCTAAGACTTTGAATCTGTAGACTTATGTCTCTTGACACATTTGGAAAGCTTTCAGCTTTTCTTCACCTCTCCTCTCCTCTCCTCTCCTTTCCCCTCTCTTCTTCTCCCCTCCTTCAAGAGTGCAAGAGAGAGAGTGCACACACACAAGAAGGGGAGAGGAAGAGGGGGAATTTTAAACAGGCTCCACGTCTAGTGTGGAGCCCAATGCAGGGCTCAATCTCACAACCATGACGTCATGACCTGAGCTAAAATGAGGAGTCAGGCCTAACCAACTGAGCCACTCAGGTACCCCATAGCCATTTATTTCTTTAAGTACTTTTTCAAATCATCATTTTTCTTCTTCATCCAGGGCTTAGATGATTGAATGTTAGATTTTTTTGAGTAGGGATGACCTTGTTATTACTGGGCCGTGGTGAAAGTCCTGACTTTTCACCAGCCCTCTCCTGACCTCAGCAGGGATGGGAGGGATGTCTTATTTCTGTGAGGTAGGGTGTAAGTCCAAGCTCCCTCTTTGGTCTCCACCTACTTCTTGGGTTGTGGGGAGGGTATTTGTTACTGGCCAGTGGGAATGAAAGCCCCAGCTTTCTACTTGGCCTTCTTTGACACCTCTAGGCAGGGGTATTGCAGAGCTTTATTATAATAAAACCCAGACCGTTGCAAGGATGGGAGTCTAGACTCCCCACTTGGCCTTTCCTGGTCGGGCAGAGGCCAGTGTTTGTTTGCGGTGTCAGTCTGGAGTAGAACAATTATTGTCTAAAAGTTTTCTATTTGGCTAGGTTGCCCTTTCCCTGGTTGTTTGGCCAATGAGAGTAGGTTTTGTTGGGACTTTTTATCTACCTCCATTGGCATTTACAGATGGTTGGCTTCTTCAGCTCCAAGTCTAGAATGTACGAGATAAAAGGGAAAGCCAAAGAACTCACCACTGTGTCATTCTTCAGGTCTCAAGGTCCCTAGCCAGTCTGCCCTCTTCTCTTCACCTTTCAGAACCTACTTATGTTTTATTTATTTATTTATTTATTTATTTTATTAAGTAAACTCTGCTCCCAACATAGGACTTGAACTCATTATGCTGAGATCAAGATCATGCTTCTCTGACTGAGCCAGCTAGGCGCCCCTACTTTATGCTTGTTTTTTGTATAACATCCAGAGTTTTTAGTTGTACTTAGTGTGAGTATGTCATCCATTTCCCAGATGCATAAGTCCCTGTAGTAGCAAATGAAAGGTCTTCGTGGGCTGGGTTCTGCCTCCCCTCCAGCCTCATTGTCCCCACGTGACCCCCTCCTTCGTCCAACCATATCAAACTATTTGTAGCCCCTTGAACTTGTGCTCCTTCACACCCTCATGTTCTTGTTCTTCCTTAGCCTCAGAAGACCCCCCTCCCCATTCACTTCCTTGTCTGCCTGTGGTGTTCTGTTAGTTTGGGTTTTCTCTGTGAAATCTACCTGGACAGTTCATGCACTCTTAACTTGGATTGAATTTTGCCTCTTCTGTCCTTTGTAGCACTTTAAATTACCTCTACAATTGTACTTCTGTCTTGCATTGCATACTTATCTTTTTTGCTAACCAGACCTTGAATTACCTTTGATGGTTGGGGCGCTATTCTGTGTATCCTTGTCCTCAGTAACTGGCATAATAGTTACTTAAGGATTGTTTATTGGATAGATGGATGGATTGCTATGTTTCTAATTTCCCTCCTGGGTTATTATTAAATGTGTTTTCCCCTCACTTCCCACAAAACCCCCACTTATGTACACACTGAATGTCCCTCCTGCTTCTACAGCGGAAAGAAATCCAGCAGCTTGCCTGAAGGTAGGCCTCCATGGACTGTGGCACTCCATTGACTTCTGTTAGCTGTACCATGTCCGTGGCTTTGAGTTCCTCTGAATGCAACTTCTGGCAAAGCATCTGATTGAGGATGGGAATCGTCATGTTTATTCTGTCAGCACCTAATAAAGCCACATTCCAACCCAGGCACCTAACAAATATTCCTTAATGATGAGGAGGAGATGAGCCTTGGTGGCTAATTGCTGCCATTCTTTGCTGAGATGCTTTTCCAAGAGTGTTTTGTGGATCTTAGAAGACTTTCACTTGCCTACATGTTTAAGTAAATCTGTGATGGGAAAGTACTGGTTTAATGTCCTAAATTAATGTGAGAAGTTGGTTTTTAAGGGTCTTTCTACTCCCTCTCTAGTATGAGATTAAATCATGATGGCTTGCCCACCCCCGGCTCCTGCACGGTGAGCCAAGAGTTCTCGGGCATCCCGAGTGGAGCATCGAACTCCCCCTTGGAAGCTGATGGCAGTATGTTTTTTTGTTTGTTTGTTTTTGTTTTGTTTTTTATTTATTTTTGAGAGACAGAGAGAGACAGCGTGAGCAGGGGAGGGTCAGAGAGACAGAGAGAGGGGGAGATACAGAATCTGAAGCAGGCTCCAGGCTCTGAGCTAGCTGTCAGCACAGAGCCCGATGTGGGGCTCAAACCCACGGACTGTGAGATCATGACCTGAGCCGAAGCCGGATGCTTAACCGACTGAGCCACTCAGGTGCCCCATCAGTATATGTTTTTTTAAAAACTTTTGAAAGCGTTTTCCTTTTTAGTTCACAAGGACCTCATTTAAGGCAGCGAACATGACAGGGGAGAAAGAAAATGGGTGCTGGAGAGGGGGCAGAGTCTAAGTTGGTGGCTGCAGCCAGCCAGGGACGAGACCCAGAACTGGAACTGAGACCGGGACGAAGAGCGTCACCCCTCATAGCCATTTCTGGTTCATTAGAGTTTTTCCTTTCAGCATTGTGTGTACCCTTCCCTGTGTGCCCACAGAGAGGTGCCGGGGTCCCAGAGGCCGGGAGGGAAGCGTCCAGAGCTGCCCTTTCACCCCAGACATGCACAGTTCTTGGATTTGTGTCAGTTCTTTGGGGCTTCTCTTTCAGATATGGCCTTCTAGGAGTTTCTGGGGAAATGAAATTTCTGAATAATATCCTGGCTCTTGTGGCTGAGCCACCAAGGAAGCAAGGAGGGGGAAGATGGTCTTGGACCCCCGTCTGGATAAATGCTGCCCTCCTCGTTGAACACACATGTATGGGTTAACTTTAAAAGCTATTTTCTGCTTTGCTGTGCTTCCTTGTGTCCCATTCTGTTGGCCTGAAAGCTTGAGGGGGTTTTGACTCCACACTGCCGCTCGCTCCAACATCAGGGAAGCCCAGGGCATATGTTTATCACCCCTTCATCTCTTTTACCACTTTCCCTCCATGGCTGTGGCCAACAGCACAGCTGGCCAGCCGTGCGTGGGAATGCCTTCTTGACCCCAGACCCCGTCACACTGGGAGCACCGGCTGCCCCACCGCTGGTCTCTCCCTACACAGACCCAAGGGCTTTCCACAGGAGTCCTGATAAAACCCAAAGGAAGACGGCCATTGCTCCCTTCTTCTGTTGGAAGTAGCTATTGAGGTTGCTGAACTTGTCAGAGAGCAGAGTTAGTTAGCAATAGGGAGAGAGTAGCACAGAGTGAGTGGGGTGTTCCAGGACTGGGAGAAACCACACTTGGTGGGAGGTGGAGACAAAAGAAGAAAGGGGAGACAGAACTAGACCTGGGTTGGGGTCTGCCACTCGATGAGTGATCTCACAGGTAACTTGGTGGTTGGTTTCATCACCTATAAAAGTGGAAGAAGAGTCCTACCTCTTGGGTTGTTAAGAGGATTCAGTGAGATTATAATGTTATAAAATGAAACAGTCTTGTGGGATTGGTAGTTATTGTCTTGAATTCTTTTCTTGCTCCTCACTTCTGGTTCTCTTGATCAGGCCCCGAGGGGCTAATGAATTCTTCTGATGCTCTCAGCCCCTCCTGCTTGTTTCCTAGTGTCCGTGCTGAAGGCTGCTCCATGAGCTTACATGAACCCCAGCTTTCGAACTGTGGCTTTCTGTGCCTGCGGTCACTTTGAACCCTCCTCTCCGCCTTCTTCACACCTGTGTGTGCTCGGTGCTGTGGTTGAGCTGACCTTTCCACATTGCCTGCCCTCAGCCTGTGTCCAAGCAGTGTGTGTAATTGAAGCCTCCTTGCCTCCCCATCCAACAGGGTCATCCTTCTCTCCTTTTTGAAGAAGTTAAGAAATCAACCCAGAGAATGGCAAGAAGTCTGACCTGAGGGTGATAGAGTGAAGCTGTAAGCCTCACTTTGCCACTTGCTGGCCTTTCCTGCCCTCTGGAGCCTGTCCTCATCTGTGAATGGGATTGTTTCCTACCACATGGATGGATCATTAGTAATATCACATTAGATAACATGTTTAAAATATCTAGACTACTGCCTGCCACATAAGTAGGCACTCCATAAATATTCATCTCTCCTTTGCTATTGCGTGAAGATTCCCGAACCAAACAGGAAGTCCTGTATGTGACAGCCAGTTCTCCTGCTGCTTATCCCGGTTAACGCTGCATCATCCTTGATACACCCCCCTTCCATCCAGAAATTCTGTGCTTTGCAAGTTACTTTTTCAGAAATTGGATTTGTGCCTTACCCTTTGGGATGGCCAGTGTGAGTTGTTGAGACGGCGGGCCAGCCAGGGTTTTAGGTAGATCATCCTTGACGGTGGCACCAGAGCCAGCCAGTGTGTGTGGGAATCGCATCCATGATTCAGTTACATCACTGTTGGTGACAGGAGCACCTTACGTTCATGTGTGTGTGCAGCACTAGCATAGAGCCCCCCACTTTCATTTGATTCTTACAGGGGTGCTGAGAGGTAGACCGATTCTCACTCTACAGAAGAAGAAAAGGAGAACAGGAAGGAGTCCCCTGTGTCACACCGGCTGTGATTGGTAGAACAGGAAAAGACCCCAGATGCCTTGATACTCTCTCTATCCAGGACTTCTGTGATGTTTTGAAACCAGATGAGAACCAAAATTCTGGCTGTTCAAGTGAAAGCTTAGAGCTCTGCCACAGAGCTGTCTACCTTTCCTGTCACTAGCGTACACTTTGTTTCCATTTCTTACAGAATATTCATTAATTTGTTGAATTATGTGCTGGGCACTCTAGGCACTGGGAATACTGTCAGAAACAAAGGAAGTAGACACACCTGATGGAGCTGGTCCGGATGGTGGGAGGCTAACAAGAAACGAGTTAGAAAGACACGCGCTGTTACCGTGAAGAATGTCACCCGGTGATGAGCGCTGTGGAGAGCAAGAAGGCAGAGAGGAGGCTGGGGGCGGGATGGGGCAGACACCTGAGTTTTCACTTTGATTCTTGGTACTTAATGCCACATCCCTGCGATATGCTCTCTGAGGCCCATCACACCCCAGTACCAGATTCCAGCTCGTCAGGGCTTTTGGAGATGGGTTTTGAAGTTGAAGCAGCTTTGCCCAGCAGAAGCAGGTGCAGGCGCTGTCTGTACCCACTAAATTGCTCAAGACTACCCTAGATTAGAGCTGGGATAGCCTGGATAGAGCCCTGGAATGCCTTGGTAGGTTGGGGAAGCAGCCTGTGCTGGTTTTTCTTAGCGATTATTTGTTAAATCTAGAGCTCCCCCTGCTGTTAGAAGACAGGGTGGGCTCGCAACTGATTTTGGTTTTTTTTTTAATCTTTTTTTATCCTAAGATTAAAGAAATTTTTGTTTTTTAAGTAAATACTGCTAGGACATATAGATCTTTCTTCTGGGACTGCTGTTGCTAAGGCCCTGCCCCCAGGAGCAGGATGGGGGAGGAAGCACAAAGGCCCAGGCAGGATAGGGTCATATCTGTGCTCTTGCTACTTTTAGCCTCTCTGCACCCCTGCGCGCCCACCGCAGCCTGCAGCGAGCAAGTTATCTCCACACACAGTTTCGCAGCTGCTCTGAAATTCGAGGGCGGCAGAAGTGAAACCGACCATGGTCTTGTAAATTTCTCTCTTAGTGCTGTTGTTCCCTACTTGAAGTGAGTCAGGCCTTTTCATCCTCTCACCCTCAGGATGTCCCAACTCATTTGTCTTCATAGCCAAGTGTTTGACACAAGACTGTCTTCATGATGCCACACTTGAGGAGATTTGGTCCCGGTTTGGTCTTGTTTGCTGAGTCAAGAGCTGTGGCCCGTGTAGCTCCAGAGCACAGCTGAGGCCCTGACAGGACCTGTAGTGAGCGCTTCTTGTCAGCTTCGGGCTGTGTGCGCCAGAGTCAACCAGTCCCTGTGAAGTTCTTGTAGGCCTTAGAGATGAAATTCAAGGTCATTTTAGCTGAAGCGTAGAAGGAAATGGCACCCAAGGAGACCTGGGTCTTTCTGGTTTAACCGCCCTGTTAAGCTTGGTCACTTTGTGATTCCTAAGGAGGTTGAAGAAGTCAGCTGGGCCCCGCATGCAGCTGTGCCCTCCCTGGGCCTCCGTCTCCACCAGAGTGCGGTGGGGCCCAGCAGGCATTGCTGCCGGACTGCCGGACCCAGAAGGATTGTGCAGCTAACAGTGTGGTGACGGGTCCGGGATAGTTTAAGTCATATTCCACTTGTGCACTCAGAGCTGAAGCTTAGGCAGTGACTGATCGCATTAGGAATAAAGTAACCAGAACCGTTTTAATGGGGCAGCTGAACCATAAGATACGCGCTCACTCAGGTGGCATGCTCTTCCTCACTTCCGCTGATAAGAATTAGTATTGCTAAAATTAACTTGAATTAAGTCTTCTCCAGTGTAAACTGTGGTTGTGCACATGATGCTTCATAAAAGTTAATTCTTTTATGATTCTTTTCTCAACAGCTTTGAAAAGTCCAGCTGCATTTCATGAGCAGAGAAGGAGCTTGGAGCGGGCCAGGGTAAGGCCTTTAGCCCCAGGGGCCTCCAGAGTGCATTTGCGGAGCCCATTGCATTGCTGGAGGATTCCTTCCAGTCTTGTGTGCCCCGGGGCCAGCCCTCACCTCAGTTCTAGACAGGAGGCACCGCCTTTTTCTGTACTGTCCCGCCCCAGCCACTTTGTGGCACCATCTGAAACGTGATTGGAATTTCTCCTTTCCTGCATTTAAGGGTATATGATGATCAGCAGCCCTCCCTCCTGTGGCTCTGGAGACTGCTGGTATTTCCCCATCTTTAATTCCACTTCACCTTTTGTGGATGTTAGGACAGAACACCAGCCATGGAAAAGCCTCCTGAGGGCTGGTCCTCTGTGTCTGGACTGCCCGCACCTCTCCAGATGGGCATTCCGAGGGACAGGAAAGGTCTCAGGTGCTTGGTGTAGCCAGTGTCCACCCGAGGCTGTGGAGGCAGAAGCTGGGCCCCCGTCTGAGCCCCAATTCGTGCTGTTGCACCTGGCCTGTCGCCTTGTCCCACCTCGGTTTCAGTTCCCTCGGGGGCCTCAGGGGGATATTCTGCTTCCCAGTGTGGGCAGAGATGGGGAAGTTGCTGGAACACGCTTCCCCTCTACCCCTTCACTTTTTTCTTTTACATAAAAGGCCAGGAAAGAGAACCTCCCTTGTGGAGGACCTGTAGGCCATGGCTCCTTAAGACTCACAGCTCTTTCAAAGACTGAACTATTTACCTCTAAGACTCTCTTACTGTCTTTCTTATTTTATCTTTTAAAAAATTCTAACGAAAATTATGAGTGATTCTTAGAGTGAATGGGAGGAATGAGGTCATGGACACTGGGAACCAAAACAGCAACCAGCTGAGCTGTTGCAGTTACTGGGCGGAGTGGAGAATACGGCAGGAGGCGGGAGGGGAAGGGATGGCATTGCCCATGCCCCCAGCCCAGGTGTAAGACTCGGTGCCATTACGTGGACTGCTTCTCAAGTAGGCAAGGAGCATGTCTGAGCTAATTAGAACAGCCATTATTTTACGGAGCACTTTTATAAACAGAATGGCATCATTTTGTTGTTGACGCTCACCTCAGCTCTTAAGAATTAGGTGCTCTTATCTTTGTTTCATGGCTGCAGCTAAGAGAGGTTAACTAAGTTGACCAGCTAGCCAGTGGCAAAGCTGAGACTCAGACCCTGGCCTATGGACTCCACATATTTTCTTATTTAGTGCTATATTCTGCCTTGGCCTCGGCCACTGTTCAGAACTTCGGGTGGCTTAGAAAAGAAGACTTGTGGTGTCCACACCTGTTCTGCCACCATCTGCAGCGGCCATGGCAGTACTGGTGCCCTCTGCAGGCAGGGCAGAGCCCTGGGCCCAGAGCCCATAGCCACAGGGCTGGCACAGCGCCTCCCAGTCAGAGCACCAAGGCTTTACCTTTACCGCATGCAGTGTGCTCTGGTTGTTTATTTTCTGCTCTTATCTACCTGTCCTGCCTTGTCCTGTCCTGCCCTGTGCAAGGTCTTGACCTGTGGTTTTAAAAATTCTGGTGCAGAGGTTAAGAGCATAGACTCTGGGGTCAGACAGACCTGGGGCCGCATGTACGTCACAACACAGGCACCAGGCGTGTGCTGCCTCTGAGACTGTGACGGGAGCGGTTTAGTGCACCTGGAGAGTCAGAAATGCGGAAATGAGGACATTGGACTCTAGGGAACTGGGGCTCTGACACCATGTACAGAATTAGTGTTCCATGTAGCAGCCACAGAGTGAGTGGAAAATGTTCATGAGATCATACAGTGCTACCTTTTTTTGAACAGGCATAAAATTGTGATTATAGGTCTATAAAATTAGACATCTTCTGCATAGAAGAATGATTAGGAATAAATATCCCAAAAGACGAAGTGGATGATTAAAAGTTTTTATTATTGTTTTACTTTTTAATTTTCTAAATTTTCTTTGATGAATATAGTTATTACTTTTATGATAGTACAAATAATGGACTTTTAAGAAAAAATAGTAGTTTGGCATCAGAGAGACAAATAGTCTGGACAGATGGGTGGGTCCTGAGCAGGTGCATTGGAAATGGGTGTGCCCCTCCCCCCAAACCTCCCCTTGCCTCAGAGCCCTGCAGGCTCTGGGCAGAGATCAGGGGGGCCTCCAGAGGTGACCCACCACCGACACAGCAGCCACGGCTGCTTTTTGGTCCTGTCCATTCCATAACTTGTATCTTGGATTTGAGATCTTGTTGGTGTGTTTTTTCTGTAGACAGAGGACTATCTGAAACGGAAGATCCGTTCCCGGCCGGAGAGATCGGAGCTGGTCAGGATGCATATTTTGGAAGGTGTGTTAGGCTGGAAACGCTTCCTCCCTCCCCTTCACTGTTTCCACCATGCATCACCCACATGTCGTCTTCCCTCTCTCGTTTCACGCCCGTTTCCGGCGACAGCGTGTAAGCTGAGCCTAGCACCGTAACCCGGCAGGACTGAGGTAGCCTCCTCTGGCTCTGGGCGTGCCCAGAGAAGCAGTCACGTTCTCTTGCGCCGGCTTGCGCTTTTCTTCTCGGGCCGTGTGGTAGCCTGGGACCTGTCGCCCCGTGGTGTGAGGCCTGTTCCCCAGAGTCTTCTGAAGATGCAGTTACCGCCTGTTCCCCTCCACTCATTCACTCGTGCCTTCATTCAGCAGTCACTCGGGGCCCCGTGGCACAGCGGGCCCACGCCAGGTGTGGCACACACTCCTTTCCACACTCTAGTGAAGGACCAGTTTGGGCCGCTGACAACACTCTGACTCAGTCCTTTTTTGTTGTTGTTCTGTATGTATGTATTTATTTGAGAAAGCGCACGCATGCACGGGAGCAAGGGAGGGAGCAGAGGAGGAGAGAGAGAATTTTTTAAAGAACCAGTGCCATCCTTTTTTTTTAAGTTTATTTATTTTGAGAGAGAGCAGGGAAGAGGTGGAGAGAGGTGCAGAGAGATTGGATCCCAAGCAGGCTCTGCACTCCCCAGTGCAGGGCTCAAACTCACGAATCATGAGATCATGACCTGAGCTGAAATTGAGTCGGAGGCTTACCTGACTGAGCCACCCAGACCCCCAGAGAGAATGGTTTTTTTTAATATTTTATTTATTTTTGAGAGAGTATGAGTGGGGGAGGGTCAGAGAGAGGCAGGGTCAGAGGCTCTGAAGCGGGCTCCACGCTGACTGCAGCAAGCCCTTGTGGGGCTTGAGCTCATAAACTGCGAGATCATGACACTCAACTAACTGAGCCATCCAGGCGCCCCACAGAGAGAGAATCTTAATCAGGCTTCACGCTCAGAGTGGAGCCCAACTCGGGTCTTGATCCCATGGCTCGGGATCATGACTTGAGGCAACATCAAGAGTTAGATGCTCAACCGACTGAACCACCCAGGCGCCCCGTTGTTCAGTTTTGAGCCCACTTTGGGGTTGGATAGGAACTTTTCTTAGTCAGAGGCCCACATTATGTTGACAGAGATGCTGAGACCCAGGGCAGGGGCTGAATTGCCTGTAACTCAAAGTGTGAGGGAGAGTGAGGCACACTCCATCATCTGCTGTGCTTTCGGCTCTGTAGCGCCCTGTGCCCGGTGACCTTTGCTGGGTGTGCCCACGCTCTGTCTGCAGTCTGGGCCCCCTTCTTGTGTTCACGTACAACTTCAGGCCGGGCCTCCCTTCTCTGCCTGGGACACTCTCTGCATCCTGATGGCTTCTGCTCCTTCCCCAGAGGGCAGGAGAGCTGCTCTGGAGCTCCCAGGGTAGAGCCAGGCCCATTCCTATATCCTCCTGCACTCCATTCTCTCCCACGGGCAGAGACCTCGGCGGAGCCTTCCCTCCAGGCCAAGCAGCTGAAGCTGAAGAGAGCCAGATTGGCGGATGACCTCAACGAGAAGATTGCACAGAGACCGGGCCCTATGGAGCTGGTGGAGAAGAACATCCTGCCTGTGGAGTCGAGCCTGAAAGAAGCCATCATTGGTGAGCAAGCCCCAGCCACCCTGTGTGGACATGCAGGCCAGACGCAGAAGGATGGGGCTCAGGGTTTCTTGCTGTTTGATTCCTGCTTTGACTTGGGAACTGAGGTGCAGAGTGTGAGGGCCCAAGAAACAGGCCGTGTTAGGTTGGGGCAGTGCCAGCGGCCTCACGGGTCACGCCAGAACAACAGAGGCGCCTCTGTCCACCTTCATCTCTGCACACTCAGAGGCTTGGTCCTCTCCCACAGGGTGGCTGGACGTCAGGGTGGCTGGGTCTGAACCTACAGAGATGCCAGGACTTAGAAATCTGTGCCGTACCATCTTTTTCTCCGTGCAGTCTCTCCTCAGAGCGCGGCACTTTGCATAGACACTTCACTCCGCAAATACTGACCGACTCTGGAGGTGTGTGCTGGGTGCTGGCACCGCAGCCCCACAGGGCCGAGCTGCCGCTCGCCCTTACGGAGCTCAGGCCTTGGAGCAGACGCTGGCAGGCCGACAGGCAGAAACTGTGCTGGAGAGAGCACTGGCTGCGCTGGGCACACTGGAGGGTCCCCAGCCCGACCCTGACAGTGGGCTGTGGTGCCGGAAGTGGCCAAGTCTGAGGCTGCAGGACGAGTAGGAATTAAAAGTGTATTTGGGGAGGGAGGTGCTCCAGGGGAGGAGAGCTGTGCAAGGCGAGGAGCATCGTGGGTGTGGAGCTGGACAACGGGCTGTCGAGACGGGAGGTGGGAGGTGGGCAGCGTCCAGGACATGCCAGGGCCTCGTGTGCCACGGGCAGGTGTTCAGACGGGATTCCTTTATTGGTGATTGTTAGCACAGACGTGGCTTCTTGGCTACAGTGGGCCCGAGACTGGTCCTGGGCAAGACCGTGCGTCCCTGCCCCTAGAAGGCAGCTGTGCCACCAGGGGGAGGGGAGCAACTGCTCCCTTCGTTACAAGGAGTTAGATCTTTTGGGCAGACCGGGTTGGGCCCTGAACCCCGGGTCAGAGGAGACTTTGGTTTCCTGGGGCTTCGTCTGCCCTGCGGACAGTGGTCTGACTGTGCGGGAGGCGGCCAGCGTGCCGGGGGCGGCACACCCGGGGCCCCAGCAGCCCCTTGCCGTTTGGTACCAGTGGCCTCCTAGTTCACTGCTTCGCCCTGGCATTTGCCCCCCCGCCCCATCTCCGTGTTCTCCTACCCGGTCCTCCCCAGATTCCACACAGCCCCTAATTTCAGGCCTGTGTTTAGTCAACAGTCAGTTCTGGGCTCTCCAGCTGGGTGAAATCTGAGAGTTGGCATTGTGCCTAGGCTGTGTAAAGTCCTGCAGTTTACAGAGATGAACAAAAGATGACACTGCCCTCCAAGGATTCAGGACGCTGAGAGGACACTGATGTATGAACAGACGATTTCTGAGTCTGGCTCCTGGTCAGTTGCCAGCGCTGCGCACGAAGAAGGCTGTGGTCCTGCGACCCAGCAGCCAAGTCACCTGGCTTGCGGGACAGTTTGCAGGCCCCCGGACGGTGATGGATACAAAGGGCCCTGCGTAGTCTTTGGCGTCTGGGGAGCCTCACTGCAGGGCTGCTGCTGTCAGTGGTCTCGTTCGCCACGGCCCCCAGGACGGTTGCTGTCATGGATGACGTAGGGTAATGGTGGGTCAGGCGCAGTGAGAGATGGGCCGTGAGGGGCTCTGCTCAGCGACGGGCACGGGCGTGAGGCCCGGAGAGCCGTCACGGACAGTATGACACATTTGGAGTCCACCTTTGCCAAATGGAGAATCACAGGAGGACACTCCAGGCAGGAGGGATAACATGGGTCGTGGCCTGCCGGCGTGGTGGGGCAGAGCTTGTTTAAGGACGGGGTGGTCTAGTTTGACAAGCAAGTAATCACCAGGGGTGACTTGAGACAAAGGAGCATTTGCCAGCAGAAGCCAGATCGTGTGGGTTGGGGAGTGAGTAGGTGGTAAGGAAGTGTTGATGGCAAAGGCAGGCCATTTGTTCAAGAGGCCAGTGGAGAAGAAAGGGCGAGGGAGGTGGCAGGCTGGGAGTGAGTCTGAAGTTGGGAGAGATCAGTGCAGGTTTGTGGCAGAGAGGAAGGAGTCAGAGGAGGAGATTGGAGGCCGGGAGGGGAGAGACTCGGGCCAGGTCTGTGGGGGAGGGGGGCGGGGGGAGGAGAAGCTGGCTGTGGAGAGTGGAGAGGGAGCCCCGGCAGGCCTGAGGCCTGCTGTGGACGGGGGGCCTGGCAGGGGCCCGGCAGAGGCTGACCTCCCACTGTCTTCCCCACACACTCCCCACGGCCACCTCCCGTGTGCTGACACACCCCCCCCTCCTCCAGGTCACCCCCGGCTGATCTGTAAGGTTCATGTCGAGACCTCTCTTCCGAGAAGTCCTCCCCGAGCCTCTCCTCAGCATCTGTGTTTCCCACCAGCAGAGGCAGCTGGACCAAACTCAGAGGGCAGGGACTCTTGTCTCTCCACACCCTGCACCTGGCCCACACTGGTCACTGGGCTTCCCTAGCGTGGCCAGCCACTCCCTCTGCTTGGACTGTCCCCGGGGGTGAGGCCAAAGCTCCTCCATCCTGGATTCCAGCCTCTGGTCCCATGGCCCGTCCCCTTGCTGGGAGGAGGAGACGGTGGGAGAAATCTAGATGTGTGACTGACCTGAGGTGCACGACAGTAATGGGGCTCGATTCCCCCGTGTGCTGCACGTGTGGCCCCCACCCGGGCAAGTGAGAGGGAGTGTTCGAGCCAGCCTTGCTGGAGGACGGGGGCGGGCAGCTCCGGTACATCCTTCCCTGGCCCCAGGGGAGCAGAGAGCCTTGGGTGGTGGCCCGAGAGGAAGAGTCTGCTGGGAGAGTTACTGGTTTGCTCTCGTTCCCTATCTGTGGTCTTCCCACCCCAGGCGTGCCCGGCAGCTCACCCCCGCCCTGACCACTGCCTCAGGCCCTGCCGTGTGAACGGCACACCAGTGCAGAACCTCTTCCCCCAGCAGCACCGAGGGGTGGTGTGATGTGAATTACGTGAAATGTCTACCTGACTCCTAACTTTTGTGTCCTGGGATGTCCCCACTAGGCTCCTGCTCCCCGAACTTCTCCCTCACACCCTGGCCCCAGGGCCAGGAGCACTCGAGGCTGTCAGGGGCCCTGACCAGGGGGCGGGGCAGTGCTAGCCAGCAGGGGGCGTTTCTTCTGGTGGCTGCTGCTGCCTGGTCTTGGGTCTCTGGCCACTCAAGGGAAGTCACTGTACTTCTGGTGATCCTGTTTCACCTGTGCAAGCAGGTGTGCCTTTTCCAGGAGGCCCTTAGCCTGAGCCTGCCCTTCAGGAGGTTGAGGCAGCCCAGGGCAGGAGCCCTCACTGCGGGGTCCACAAGCCTCTGGGGGAAGAGAAGAGTTAACAGCAGAGACATGAGATAAAGGAGGCTGCAGGCTGGAGGGAGGGAGAGTAGGACTTGACTTTGGGGGCTGGACACAGTGAAGAGGCAAAAGCGCTCCAAGGGAGCGCTTGATAGCTTAGGAGCCAGCACTCTTCTTGCCTGTGTTTCGGGGTGCTCATGAGTCGCTCTCCTGGAGCTCTTTTGGACCCAGAGGCAGGTCAGCTGCTAGTCTTTCTGCTGTCGGCCTCACTGGGGGGTGGAGGGGTGGGGGGCTAGGGCTGGCACCTTGTCGGGATAGCCCCCCTTCCCGTTCGTGGGTGCGGGGGGTGGACTCTTACAGTGGCTTTGGCTTTCAGTGGGCCAGGTGAATTACCCGAAGGTAGCAGACAGCTCTTCCTTCGATGAGGACAGCAGCGATGCCTTATCCCCCGAGCAGCCTGCCAGCCATGAGTCCCAGGGCTCGGCACCATCCCCCTTGGAAGCCCGAGTCAGCGAGCCACCACCCAGTGCCACCACTCTGTCCCCCACTCAGGTGAGCTGACCTGTGTGGGGTGCTTTCCCTGCTCCCCCAGGGCCCCAGACCAGCTGGAACTACCCAGGGTGAGGTCTCGCCTAGGCCAGATGTGGGGGGGGGGTGGGAAGCCGGGGGTGCCGCTGGCTGCCTGAGTCCTGGTGGTGGGGAGTGGGGGAGATGGCGGCGGGCCCCACTTTGGCCAACCTTCATCAGCCTGCAGTCCCGGGCTGGGGCTGCACTGCGGCGAGATTGCCGAGCCTCCCTGGTGGGTTCCTGCGTCCAGTCAGAACAGCCGCTTCTCCCCCTTTCCACTGCCCTCTGTGCCTGCTGTTCCAGTTCCCTCAGCCCTGCCCCTGGACACACACTCTTGCCCACCACTGGCCCCCTGCCATGATGGTGCTGGAGGAGATGCCTGTGGCGGCCTCTGGGCGGGGCTGGGCTGCACCACTGCCTGACGTCGGCCGCGCCCGCTGGGCGGCGGGAAAGGGAGGCTGGCCTCACCTCCAGCCCTTTCTCTCCCAGGTGGTGTCTCAGCTCTCGTTGGGCCCGGATTCTGGAGAAACACTTTTCCTGGCAGAGCAGCCTCCTCTGCCTCCCAGCCTCACCAGTGGAACCCCAGCCCCCCCTGCCAAGCCTACGCCGACGCTTATTAAGGTACAGGTCCCTTAATAAGGGAGGGGAGGGCAGCTTCCGGAGCACAGGGGCTCTTCTGCCCTGCGCATGAAAACACACCCAACCCAACCCCTCCGGTCCACTGACACCCCCCCACGAGGCAGCCATCGAAGTCTGCTCTAGGAGTGACAAAACTGAGAAGTGAAATGATGGGCCCAGGGTCACACGAGTTGTTTTAAGATTTTAAGTAATCCCTACTACACCCAACATGGGGCTTGAACCCACGACCCCAAGGTTAAGAGTTGCATACTCCATCGACCGAGCTGGCCAGGCACCGCAGGGCATTTTTTATTCTCCTCCTCCAAAACGTGACCTAACATGTCTGGGGACAAGGCTGACCACCAGTCCCCAAGACGCCCGCTGGGGACCTTGGTGTGGGGGACACTATGCCGGGCACTGAGGTTCATGTAGCTCAGCAGCCTATGAGAGGGTCCGTCCTCCCTGCCCCGCAGAGCCCCTACTTCAGGGTCTCCGGAACTTAGCTCCAGACTGCCGCCTCTCCACGCCAGCACCCCTACTCCCACCGGGCAGCTTCCCTGCCTTCCAGCCCCACACGCTTCTCCCTCTCTCCTCCCCCAGCTTCTGCCCCCTGACACACACCCTGCCCTGGCCCGTAGCCAGCCATGTGCCTCCGCTGCTGCTCCCAGCCTGGGAGCCATCCGGGTTCCCATTCCCTCGCCGGAGCCCAGCCCTTGCTGTGCCTCTGGCTGCCACCTTTTTGTTTGCGGGCCCTCCACCCCTGCCTGCCTAGGCCCTGCTGCTGGCAGAAAGTTTCAAGCGTGTGGCTTCCCCATCCCCGAGGAGGCAGTGAGCCGCCCTGCTAGGGTCCCAGTGCCCGGGCTGTTCATTCTTCCGGGAGCCCTTTCTTTACCTCTGCGGTCTGTTCCTGGCAGCCTAGATGTCAGAGTTTTTCCCCCCAGAAATCCACGTTAGGCCTGTTCCTTATCACACAATGGGTGCCTTTCTTTGTCCACTACACATTTGAAAGAATATCGTAGATCTCTTTGTCTCCCCGTCCTCTTGTCTGGGGAATGCCTGAGCCTTTGTGGGCTGGCTCCCAGCCCTGTGTGCATCTCATACAGTACGTGATGTGGAGGCCGTGAGCTCCATCCTCCAGCTGTTCATACTTTGTCATGTTTACTCTTAGCTGGAGGTCATTGTGACGTCTGCATTTGGTTGATTTCTCTCCAGGCTAGAAGCTCTTTTAAGAAAGAGGGGCTGTGCCCGGCCCCCTCCCTGGCACACTTGTGGGCACTGATGAGGCCGCTGCTCGTGCGGGGCTGCGGTCCGGTAGTGGGGGAGCAGACAGGGCCTTCGCAGAAGCCCAATGCTGCCCCCTGATGGCGCCCTCTGTCTCCTTTGCCCTCAGCAAAGCCAACCCAAGTCTGCCAGTGAGAAGTCACAGCGCAGCAAGAAAGCCAAGGAGCTGAAGCCAAAGGTGAAGAAGCTCAAGTATCACCAGTACATCCCCCCGGACCAAAAGCAGGACAAGGGGGCGCCCCCCATGGACTCCTCCTACGCCAAGATCCTGCAGCAGCAGCAGCTCTTCCTGCAGCTCCAGATCCTCAACCAGCAGCAGCAGCAGCACTACAACTACCAGACCATCCTGCCCGCCCCGCCAAAGTAGGAGCCCGCTCGGCACCACCATCACCCCTACCCCGTGGGCACCCTGACTGGCCAAGGCCAGGCCTGTCGTGGGTGAACCCCAGATCCTTAAGGAGGCTTTGTTCTGGATCCTCATGCCCCACACCTATCTCTGTCCCAAGGCCGGCCAGGTTCTCATGTCCACGTTTCCTTCTCAGGCCCGCAGGTGAGGCTCTGGGAAGCAGTGGGGCCCCCCCAATACGCAGCCTCTCCGCCACCAGTAGCAGCTCCAGCTCAGGTGCTCCCGGGCCCAGTGGGTTGGCACGTCAGAGCAGCACCTCGCTGGCTGGCAAGCCGGGAGCCCTGCCTGCCAACCTGGATGACATGAAGGTAGGTGGGCGAGACCTTCCTGCTGGGGCCTGGCCTAGGGTTTCTGTGTGGGGGAAGCAGCCGGTGTGAGCCCCACTGCCATGGTGGACAGAGCCGAGCTCCAGACTCTGGGCTTCTCCAACAGAGGCCCTTGGAACTTAACTCCAAGGCTTGCCTGGCCCTGGTCACCCGTGCCATCTGCCTCGTCATCACAGTCCTTACCATTAACTATGGCAGCCAGCGTCTATGTTGGGCCTTGGGGCCTCCCAAGCCTTTTTATGTCTTTTCTTCCTTGGCCTTTGCCGTGTGGCATGAGAAATAGGGACTGCCCCCCCGCTTCAGGGTGAGCATGTGAACATGTTGAAGGCAGAGGGGCTTGTCTGAGGTCTCACACCTGGCCCGTGGCGGAGCCAGGATTCAGATGTGGGGCTGTCGACTTTAATTCCCTACCTTTTCTACTTTGTCCATGAGCGCCCCACTGAATTTGCTGCACACAAGTAGTCCATGTGCCTGGGAAAAGAGTTTGGGGCTTGGGACGTAGACCCTACTCATATCCTGGGGCCTCAGAGGGTGGGTCATGCCCAGGGCCTGGCCTGTCTCTTCTTCCCTGATCAGAAGGTAGAACAGACCAACTGTCCCTGGAGAGTGTGTCCTCAGAAGCAGACCAGCCTGTCCTGAGTCATGATCTGACCCCAGAAAGATGGGCCTCCGTGTGGGCAGCTAGGCACAGGCTCCAGCGTCCATCAGGCCTGGATTTAACATCTAACTCTGCTGCTTGCTTGCTCTTATCTTGAAGTTATTTTACTTTTGTGAGCTGTTTTCTCACCTGTAAAATCCAGTTGGTTCAATTAAGTATTTAATTGAGCACCAGGTACTGCGCTGGGGCTGGGGACAGTTGAGGGGCCATCATGCCCAGATGGAGGAGGCTGGGCCCAGGACACACCCCCTCACCCTCCAGGCTGTGGGAGGGGCGGGGGCTCCTGTATCTGAAGCACCAGCAGGACCCAGATGAGTGAATCCTAATGGACAGAAAGCTCATCCTTCCCACCTCCCTGGCTGTCCTCCTGCCTGGACCCGGTTCTCCTGTCGCTCTGCTGCCCTGACTCTCTGCCCCTTGCAGGTGGCGGAGCTAAAGCAGGAACTAAAGCTGCGGTCACTGCCCGTCTCGGGCACCAAGACAGACCTGATTGAGCGCCTGCGTGCATACCAGGAACAAGTCAGCCCTGCCCCAGGAGCCCCCAAGGGCCCTGCTGCCCCCTCCATCCTGCCCAAGGCTGGTGAGGTGGTGGTTGCCTTCCCGGCCGCCCGGCTAAGCACGGGGCCTGCTCTGGTGGCAGCGGGCCTGGCCCCGGCGGAGGTGGTGGTGGCCACGGTGGCTGGTAACGGAGTGGTGAAATTCGGCAGCACGGGCTCTACGCCCCCCGTGTCTCCCACCCCCTCAGAGCGCTCCCTGCTCAGCACGGGCGATGAGAACTCCACACCCGGGGACACATTTGGAGAGATGGTGACATCGCCACTGACCCAGCTCACCCTGCAGGCCTCACCGCTACAGATCCTTGTGAAGGAGGAGGGCCCCCGGGCCGGGTCCTGCTGCCGGAGCCCTGGGGTGCGGGCCGAGCTGGAGGGGCGTGACAAGGACCAGATGCTGCAGGAAAAGGACAAGCAGATAGAGGAGCTGACCCGCATGCTGCGCCAGAAACAGCAGCTCGTGGAGTGGCTGAGGCTGCAGCTGGAGCAGGAGAAGCGGGCGCAGCAGCCCGGCCCCGCCCCCGCCCCCCTCAGCACCCCAGTGAAGCAGGAAAACAGCTTCTCCAGCTGCCAGCTGAGCCGGCAGCCCCCGGGTCCCGCGCACCCTTTCAGCCCCAGCCTGGCGGCCCCCACTGCCAACCACGCAGACACTTGTCCCCTGGTGCCCCCAGCCGTGGTGGTGAAGCAGGAAGCCGTGCTGCCGGAGCCTGAGCCAGTCCCTGCTCCCCAGCTGCTTCTGGGCCCACAGGCCCCCAGCGTCCTCAGGGGGGTCACACCTCCCACCCTCATCACCGACTCCACAGGGACCCACCTTGTCCTCACCGTGACCAATAAGAATGCGGACAGCCCCGGCCTGGCCGGTGGGAGCCCCCAGCAGGTACCTGGGTGGAGGCGGGCAGTGGCTGTGGGAGACGGGGAAGATGCTGCAGTGCCGGCCCCATTTACCAGGCGCCCCGTGGATGGGCAGGCTGGGCTGGCTTCCCTTAAACTTGCACTCAATCCTCTGAAATGAGGGGTTGCCATTCTCATGTCGCCAAGGACGGGTACTGAGACTTTGGAAGCTTAAGGGGGCTACCCAGGACCTCATAGCCACGAGGGTGGAGCCATCAGGGACTGCCCACCTCTGGACCTGGGCAGCCCCCACCCAGGCCAGGGCCCATGCCTGCCTCTGCTCTGTGGCGGTGGGACAGGTCCCTGTGAGGGTCAGGGAAGCCGCCGCCTGGGAGAGGCCAAGCCTGGTGCCAGCGCCACTCCCCTCCCATACCCCCAGAGAGGCCCGCTGTCCCTCACCAAGCGGTCCCAGCAGCTCGCTCCCTGCTGCGGCCACCCGCACAGCCCAGATCCTCCACCCTGCCTGGTCCAAAGGTAAGGCTGCTTTTAGGCTGTGTGTGGCTTCTCAGCCCTGCAGAGCTCCAGGGTGAAGAGGACGGTGACAGGAACGAGGCACCTCAGGATGGGAGACCAGGGCCCCTGAGCAGCCGCAGGCAGAAGGAGGAGAGGGTGAACGAGCCCAGAGCCCTCCCTTTCCCATGTGGCTGGTACCAGACCCACGCAGCCAGTGGCCTCATGCCTACCCCACTCTCTGCAAGGTCAGAGGCTTTGGCTCCCATAGCCGCCGCCCCTCCTCCACCCAGGTACCTGCCGGGGGCTCCTGCCGGTCCCCCATCCCCTGTCCTTTCCCAGTAGCTTCCATCCAGGCTTCCTAAAAGCCGGTGCGGCTAACAAGTTGTCCTGGCCTAGAAGGTGGACGCCTCCTGCCTTGCCCTCCTGGACTGCAGGACCCCGGGCCTAATTCCCTCATGCCAACCACCGGCTCTCACTGTGCTCCTCTCCAGCCCGTGTCCCAGCCTGCTTCTCCAGCCCCTGGCCCGCCAGCCCAGATGGACCTAGAGCACCCATCACAGCCTCTCTTTGGGACCCCCAGTTCCCTGCTGAAGAAGGAGCCCCCTGGCTATGAGGAAGCCGTGAGCCAGCAGCCCAGACAGCAGGTGAAGAAGGTAGACCGGGGCCTGGCCAGGGTGGGCGGCTGCATGGGCTGCAGGCTGGGCTCCTGCGGTCCCCAGCTGGAGGGTGGGGACAGGCGGAGTGGGTGTTAGAGGGTCCGAGGGGGGCTTACAGGGCCCGTGGGGGGGGGGGGCCAGAATGAGTGAGCTCTGGGAGCCTGAGCACAGGCAGGTGGACTTTGCAGGTTTGGCTTCTGGCTCAAGGGCAGAAGGAAGGGGCTCTGTCCTGAGCCAGGCTGGGGGCCTCCAGTTCTAGACTGTCATCTTGTTTTTTGTTTTTTTGCTATTTTTGTTTCACAGGAAAATGGTTCCTCCAGCCAGCAGATGGATGACCTGTTTGACATTCTTATTCAGAGTGGAGGTAAACCCCAAACTCCTGAGCTGCCTCCCCAGCCAACCTTCTCCTTTCTCCATACGTTGTTTTCAGTCCTGGGTGCTTGATTTATTGGTTTTTGTTTAGTTACCGAAGGAACACTCAGTGGACGAAAGGCCTCATCGTTTGCATGTAGCAACAGCTGAGACACATCCCATCTCCTCGGGCAAGAACCAGTTGGGGGGTGCAGCCCTCACGCACCCACTGTGTGCTGGGCACTGTCCCGCGGCATGGGGTGCAGTGATGAGCAGAACAGCCTTTGCACAGTGTAGTGTGAGGAGAGGCATTGTAGATGAGTAAATTCTATCACATGTGAGGAGGAAGTATTATGAAAAGCTGGGGAAGGAGGGAGGGACTGAGGTGCGTGGGAGCAGCTCGGTTGGCCTTGTTGAGGGCCCTGGGGGGCACCGAGGCCAGGGGTGTTGGAGGAGTGGCCTGAGCGCAGGAGGGAGAGGTGCAGGTCCGCACAGACCTCGAGCCCTCAGGCACAGGGCCGAAGGGCTTGGGCTCTGGGGGAAGTCGAGTGGAGGGCTGTTCCTGCCGGCAGGGCAGAGGCAGGAGGCAGCTGTGGGGGTCCAGGCGCCAGGCCACAGCGGGGAAGTGGAGAGGGACCGGAGTCTGGGTATGTTTGAGAGAGCCAGCTGATTTCCCCACAGACTCGGCATGTGGCGGGATGACCGGGGAGCAGCCGTGGATGAGGGCAAGGAGGGTTCAGCCTGAGTTCCCAGGGTGCAGCTGTGGGACTGCATTGGGGGTGCATCAGTGCAGCCTGTCAGGCTCAGATCTGTCCCGAGACCGCCAGGCAGAGGAGTCAGTCACGTGAAGCAGGCACTGGGAGCTGTCACCGGATTGACGCTCAGAGCCATGAGATTGGGTGAGCAGAGAGGAGGAGGAGGCAGAACCAGGGGCACGAGCAGATGACGTTTGGCCGTGGGCAGAGTGGGAAGCACCTTCAAGATGAAGTCCTAAAGTGCAGGGCTGTCACTGGGCAGTCAGGGGAGACAGGGACTGAGATCTCGTCAAAGGGTTAGCATCGTGGTGGCCAGTGGTGACCTCAGCCGGGGCTCTGCAGTGGGACCACAGGCAAGGGCCTGGGGATGGAGAAGCCAGCTAGTCTGGAGAACTCTCTACAGACGGTTTCCTGCAAAGGGAGCAGAGAGCCAGCCTCGTTTGCAGGGAGGGCACAGGGCGGGAGAGGAGGGTCAGGAGGGGTCCGCGCCCGGCGGGGACTGGGCGAGCGTGTGGAGGTTCTCCGAGGGCTTTAGTGATGGCGGTAGGGAGAGGGCTAGCGTGATGGTACAGGTCAAGCGGGAGCTTGGCCGTGGAATTGTACGCTTTAAAATGGTGAATTGTGGGGGTACCTGGCTGGCTCAGTCTGTGCGGAGCATGCGACTCTTGGGATTGTGAGTCGGAACCTCATGCAGGACATAGAGATTACTTAAAAGGTCTTATCTTTTAAAACTAAATAAAATGGTGAATTTTATCTCCAAAAGAAACCCCACAGAGCTTAATAGCCATTGTTGCCTCCAAGGCCACTGATTGCTGGGAGCCTCCACGGTTCCGGAGTCTGCAGTGGGGCCTGAGGTACAGCGCTAACGAGCGCAGGTGGCACTGAGGCTGCTGGGCCGGGCACTGCTCGCAGGCAGTTGGAGGCTGGACTAGAGCCCAGAACAGAGGCCTGGGCCCAGACAGGGGGAGTCCTGGGAGGGCTGAGGCTCCCTGGAAAAACCGAGATTGTGCCCGAAGCAGAGAGGGAGGCGGCCAGGCCTTGAGCCGTAGCAGAGAAAGGGAGCTGGGGATGCTGCCTGCCACCCAAGAAACCCACAACTTGCCAGAGCCTTGACACAGATGCCCAGAGGAGGCATTTGGATGGGGCGGGTGGGGCCAGCGACAGCCCCCGTGGTAGCAGCTGGGGAGACTGAGCTTGGGGAGATCAGTGTGCCCAGAGGGGATGGGGGAGAGGGCCTAGAGGGCTAGGAGCAAGCCTGGTTTCTGCAGGGCTTTTTTTTTTGTGGTTAAATACAAAAAATTTCCCATTCTAAAAATTTAATGTACAGTTCAGTGGCATTAAGTATTTTCAGTGTTGTACAACCATCACCATCATCTGTAGATGTTTCTTGACATCCTATACTGACTCGTTTCCCAGAAGACGGTAACTCCTCCTCCCCTTCCTCCCCCTCCCCCGCCGGACCCTGGTAACCTCTGTTCTCTTTTCTGGCTCTGAATTTGCCTATTCTAGGGACCTCGTGTGAGTGGAATCGTATAGTATTTTGTCCTCTGGTTTCTGGCTTGCTTCCGTGGCAGAATGCCCTCGAGGTTCATCCGTGTCATAGCAGGTGTCAGAACATCCTTCCTTTCTATGGCCGAACGATAGGCCCCCGTAGGGACAGAACACACGTGTGCTCCTCTGCTCGTCCACAGCCGGACACGGGAGGGGTTTCCGCCTTTGGCCGTCATGAGCACCGCTGCCGTGAGCACTGGCACACTAGCATGCACGGCTTTCCGCAGCGGCTGCACCACTTTCATTCACACCTGCCACGCACAGGGATTGAATTGCTCTACGTCCTCACCGGCACTTTCGGTTTTTTTAAAAATTAATAGCTGGCTTAGTGTGAGGTGCTTATCTTTTTTTCAAGTTTATTTATTTATTCTGAGAGAAGGAGAGAAAGAATTCCAAGCAGGCTCTGTGCTGAGAACGCAGAGCCCAACATGGGCCTCAATCTCATGAGCCGTGAGATCATGACCTGAACCAAAATCAAGAGTTGGACGCTTAAACTAAAACTGAGCCACCCAGGTGCCCTTTGGTGGTATCTTCTGATAGTTTTGGTTTGCATTTGATGACTGATGAGGGTGAGCATCTTTCCTGTCATTACGGGTCACTTGCAGATTTGTGGAGTCCTTTGTCCTTTCTTCCGTTGGGTGAGTTGCAGTTCTTCATTCTGGGTGTGACCCATCGGATACATGGTATGTGAGTAGTTCCTCCCTTCCATGGATCGTCTTTTCTCTCGATGCTGTCCTTCAGTACACACACGTTTTACATTCTTACATGGTCCAATGTATGTATGCTTGTCGCCGCCTGTGTTTTTGGTGTCACGACCAAGAGATCATTACCGAATCCAACGAAGACTTCCCATTTTCCTCTAAGAGTTTTGTCGTCTAAGCTCCTGACTTTAGACCTTCCGCCCATCTGGAGTTCACTTTCGTATGTGGTGTAGAGTGTGGCCGCCTTCAGGTCCTGCTCAGGCCTGTCTCTGACGTCATTCACTTTCTTGTTTGGCAGAAATCTCAGCAGATTTCAAGGAGCCACCCCCATCCCTGCCAGGGAAAGAGAAGGCGCCCTCAGCAGCAACCTGCGGGTCGCCCCTGGCCGCGCCGTCCTCACCCTCCACCGAGCTCCCCCAGGCCGCGCCGCCCCCCTCTGGCTCACCTTCCCTCCCTGGGCGCCTGGAGGACTTCCTGGAGAGCAGCACGGGGCTGCCCCTGCTGACCGGCGGGCACGAGGGGCCAGAGCCCCTCTCCCTCATTGATGACCTCCACAGCCAGATGCTGAGCAGCTCTGCCATCCTGGACCACCCCCCCTCACCCATGGACACCTCGGAATTGCACTTTGCCCCTGAGCCCGGCAGCGTGGGCCTGGACCTGGCTGATGGCCACCTGGACAGCATGGACTGGCTGGAGCTGTCGTCGGGCGGCCCCGTGCTCAGCCTGGCCCCGCTCAGCACCACCGCCCCCAGCCTCTTCTCCACGGACTTCCTCGATGGTCACGACTTGCAGCTCCACTGGGATTCCTGCTTGTAGCTCTCGGGCTGCAGGGCCAGGACTGGAGGGACTGGAAGTTGGGGAGCTCGGCGCGCTCAGCCTGATCCCGCCTCTTTGTGGTCGTGAGTCCTGACAATCATAGGCCCTGCTTTCCCTGCCCCGGGGGGCCGTGCCACCGCCTGGCTCAGGCTCACCAAGCTGCCAAGGAGCAGCTTTGGTCTATCCCCGGAGTTTAGGAGGCCTAGACAGGCCAGGGCTGTTCTATTGGCCTCCTTTTGTGAGGTCAGAGGTGCAGTCTGGCTGCAGTTTGCTCAGGCAGGCGAGGCCCAGGGTGAATTTCCTTCCTGCTAGTCCCCTTTCCCTGGGAGGGAAGAAACTAGCTGGGCCTCTACCTCCCCATTCCCCGTGATGCCAACCCCAGGGTCCCAGGCTTCTGGGAGGGGAGCCCCTTGCCATTTAACGGTTTTCTGTACAGGTGTATATACCTCTATATTCTATATCGCCATACATATATATATACACGTATATTTTTGGGGGCTGGGAGGTGGCTGGGCGCTCCCTCCCTTCCTGTGCACAATACAGAAGGGCCTGGAGACCACCGCTCCTGGGGCTGGCCGCAGCCTTCTTCAGCCCCATCACACGTGTTTGACATGTAGACACCCTGCCACCGCCTGTGCCCCACCTGTGTCCTGCTCCACACTAGTGCCACGAGGGCAGAGGTGCTTCCTAGCCACCTGCCCACATTCCGTCCCTCTGCCTCACTGCAGCCACCATGGCCCTGGGATGGGAGATGGGGGGAGGGGGCCAGCCCCCCTTCTGGCCTGTCACTGTCATTAAGGGGATAGGGATGGAGTCACCAAACCAGTGCCGGGACAGAGGGGGAAGCTGTGTGGACTTTTTTTTAAAAAATAAAAACAAAAACACTGACTTTGGTCCATTTTTGTTCAATCCACGGAAGAAGTGGGTGGTATGGCTGGGTCCTAGGCTTTATAGACGATTCCAGGAAGGACAGAACGTTGGACATACAGCTCTTTGGCCCTGGCTGGACAGAATACAGGAGGTGATTTCCCAAAGACACACTTTATTTACAAACCAAAGAGGCCAAGGAGCCTCTGGCCACCCCATCCCCTTCCTGAGCAAAAACTGACACAACAGAGCTGGCTCTCCACCTCCTCACAAGGTGTTTGGTCGGTACAAACTGTGAAATCGGGGCCTGGGGCCTCTAAATGCCTGTGCAGAGCCCTCCCCTAGGCACTGGGAAAAATAGGCCAAGCCCCGCCTTCGGCTCCTGCCTCCCACTGTCCTCCGGTGACACTCCTGTGTGCGCCCAGGTGGTACCCCGCAGTGTCGTGGTGCCTGGCCAGAGCTCGTGTGTCCTTCCCTTGTCCCCGCAGCTTAAAATGGGCCTGGGCCACCTCAGACCCCATCCCAGAGTAGGCCCACGACTGGCCAGGACCATGCTGTTCTCTGCTTGCTGGAGGAGGGGGCTGCTCAGTAGCCAGGAGGCTGGGGGAGGTGTGGGCTCGACAGCCACCGTGGGAGGAGCATCACCCGTCTATGTCCCAGCTGAAGAGGTGGTGCTTCACCAGCATGTCCTGAACACCCTCCTTCAGTGGCTTCTTCTCCTCCTGCACACAGGGACAGTCCCCGTCATGGGCGCACAACAGGGATGCTAGAGCCACAGCAAGGAAGACCCAAGGTGGCCGGGGCCAGAGTGGTTCGCGTGGGTGATGCCGGCACTTGGGGCCCTGCCTCAACCAGCCAGCCAGGAAGCTTCAGGGCAACCTGCCAGCACAGCCGCCTGGCCCACCCCACCCCAGGCAGCCCCCAGAGGGGAAGGCAGGCTGTGGGGCTGAGGACTGACCGCAACCACCTACCTCTCTCTTCACAGGCAGTTCCCAGTCCTGGGAGAGGCTGAAGGCGAAGCAGCAGAGAACGCTGGAGGTGAGGAAGGGAGCGGGGAGGCGGTCAGTCTCCCGCAGGTCCGCTCTGCCCCCACCTCTCCCATCCCAGGCCAGAGGGCCTGCCTGCGGGGCGGGGCCTCACCGGAGCTCACACTTGATCTGCACCCAACCAGGGCTGCGCAGGAAAGACCAGGGCTGGTACCACTTCTCCACGGTAGGCAGGCTGGAGCAGAGCACCTCCAGCCACAGGTGCAAGACCTGCTCGCTGGGGACAATGGGCAAGAGTGGGACGCTGACCCTAGCTGCTCTCCCTGCACTCTGTGACCTTA
The DNA here is from genome assembly GCF_006229205.1 of Suricata suricatta. Classification (NCBI taxonomy): domain Eukaryota; kingdom Metazoa; phylum Chordata; class Mammalia; order Carnivora; family Herpestidae; genus Suricata; species Suricata suricatta. The sequence continues at coordinate 7,719,468 of NC_043709.1, forward strand.
CCGGGTGACTGCGCCTTCACTCCCAGCCTGGTCTCTGAGAGCAGCCTGGCTCTGGCTCCTCCACACTAAGACTCGGGCTCACCGTCCCCAAGGCCCCTGTCCCCTTGGTCCTCACTCCCCTTAGCCCTGTCCCGGCTCCTTCCCTCTGCATAAGACTCCGCCACACCTACCACACAGGGGCCTCAGCCCTGCTGGTCAGCCCTGGAGCGAAGGTGAAGCCCCCAGCCTCCTCCTGAGCTTGTCCACAAACCACCCCTCCTCCCACTCTGCCCTGGGTCACAACAGCATGGAGGTTGTCCCCTCTGCCAAGTGGCAAATCTAGAAACCACACTCACCCTGGCCCAGCTCTGGGCCTCACCCTCAGGCAGGTGCCCCCTCCCTAGTTGGCTGTGGTGGCCTCGTTTCTGGTGAGCCCCCTCACAGGTCACCTTGCTGAAGTCTGTGGCTTCCCCAGCCCACAAAATGGTGGCCGGTCTCGCACTTGAGGAAGGCCTTTGGGAGTCAGCCCGGCTGCCTCTCTGTCCAGCTCACAGGCGCCCTGCCACCCCACAGGCTGTGGACCGGGCTACCACTCGTCTGACAGGACGGTCACTGGCCCGCAGTGAGCAGATACTCACTTGAGTCCCACGCAGATGAGGGAACGGAGCTTGACGTCCATTTGTGCATGTGCAGCGTCATGGGTCACGTTCACAGACTGCACGGCCTGCAAGGGCCCAGCAGTCACTCAGGCGGCTCCGGCTGCCGACCCAGGAGGCCTCTCCCACCTCCACCCGCTTACCCGGTAGAGCAGCTCCTCCGGGGTCAGGACTTTGCCATCTTCATCCAACCTGAGGGAGGAGCCAGAGCTGCGCCGCATGCAGGGCCCGGCTACGCCCCTCCCACCGTGGGGGCCGCCGGGAGACCCTGCCAGGGGGACACTGGGCAGGACGGCTGGGCCTGTTACCTGTATGTCTTACACAGCACCAGGCGTGAATACACCGAGTCAAAGTCTCTCTCCACCTCCCGGCCTGCTGCCTGGGGGTCAAGGTGAATGTAAGGGACACCAGGATAGGTACCAGATCAAAGCCACAGGGTCCGACCAAGCACACACTGCCACCCTGTGAGTTCTTGGGCCAGCTCTACAGGGCCCAAGGAAGGGCTCAAGGAAAAGGACAGTCAGGGACATGGGTCCAGCCGACTTACCTCCTCGATGAACAGCCAAGGGTGGCAGGCACCCCCAAGCAGGGATGGCTTCTTCAGCCCATGTTCAAATAGGGCCTTGAGAGCTGGGCAGAGGGTCCCTCGAACCAGGTCCGTGACCCCCTCTGTCACAGCATCGTCCCCCGCGATGGAGTACTGACGGTGGGGGACAGGGTCTGAGGCCCCAGTCCAACGCCTGTGGCCAGCCACCCCTCCCCGTCCTCACTGCTGCTGCCACCGGCCAGCACACACCAGAGTTGAGGCGGCGGCGGCGGCAGCTCCCAGGGGCCGCCGTGCCTTATGCACGCTCTTACCTCTTTGCTCCGTTCATCCAGGACTTCCACAAACTTGGCTGGAAACCAGCCTGTGGGAGAAGCAGGGCCCCGTGGGGCCGTGTGAGGCCAGGCTCGCGTGCTGAGGATGCCCAGCTCCTGCTGAGGCCGGGGGGCGACAGCCCGGCCCACCCCTCCTCCAGGGAGGCCTCACCTCTCAGGCCGTTCAGCTCCCCGACCCAGCAGTGCTCGTCCTTCTGAGAGATGATCTGCATGGGAGGCGGAGAGGGAGAGGAAGCAAAGCTTGCCCAGGCCCCGTGCCTACAGCCATGTGGGTGGAGCAGGGACAGGGCCCTGCGGCCCAGGGTCACCCGCTCCCCACTGCCAGGCTCCCCACCTCTAGCTGAAGATGCGCCTACGTGCCCACGCACCGTGATGATGTCGTTCTTGCGGAAGCCCAGCTCATCGTCATCATGTCGCTCGAAGTCCAGCAGGGCCTTGGCTCGGCGCCGGTGGCTACGTGAGCACGCCACGTAATTCTCATGGTCCCGCTGGTGGCTCTCCATGCTGTAGTCCGGGCTCAGCTCCTGCCCAAGCAGCAGAAAGGTCCGCTGAGGGGAGCTGCCTCCTCGCCAGAGTCTCCACCACCTCAGGATGGGGCCGGGGCGGGAGAGCCCCCAAGTCGAGCCCACAACTCACCACACTACAGTTTTTGGGGTCTGTGCATTGGAAATGACGTGCGACACGCAGGATGGCTTCCCGGAGGTCTGCCACCAGTTCCGTCTGCTTGATGTTCTTGGCCTTGAGCGCCTCCAGGTCATCCTCCCCTGGGAGCCCCAGTGAGCTCTAGTAGTCATGGCCCCTGGCCAGTACCCACCTCCCCAACCCCAAGGATGCTCAAAGTCCATGTGGGGTTCTGAGGACAGCTGCCTCCTGGTCTATACCCCCACCCCCGCCCTACTGGGGCACGGGGAGCCATGAGCTGGAACTTGTAGGTGGGAAAGGAGCCACTGAACCCAGCCTAGTGCCAGCGGCCATGGCAGTACTCACCAAAGAGCAGGGAGGTGATGCCAGACTTCCTCCGCTGGGCCCTGCGCCGCACAACCTGCAGGCAGGAAGGTGGGTCAGCGGGTCAGTGCGGTGGCTGGGGTGGTGGAAACTAACAGCGCTCCTCCTGAGGCTGACATCTCACTTGTGTCACCTCATCTGCAATGGCCTCTGTGGCCAGCTCTGAGCGTCAGAAATGCAGTCTGTTCAAAGCTGGGTCTGCCCTACACCCAAACAGCAGGTCACAGCAGAGATGCACAGAAGGCCAAGGTCAGTGGGTCATTCCACAGCTGTGGTCTGACTGGGCCTGGTGCTGGCCTGGGGACGGGGCAGCAGAGAAAGGGAGGGCTGGTGGCTTCCCTGCAGCCTCTCTCACTTTAGGTTTCCTCAAGGACCCCCAGGCTAGGGGTGAGGTAGGGCCTCCTTCCTCATGGGCCCACCTGCGAGAGGTTGCTGGTGGCACTGGTCCCTAGGAGCTGGCCCTGGTCTGCAATGAGGTAGGCCAGGTGCTTGCGGCGCTGCGTCTCCACGGCCACGTCAGTGAGGGAGCCTGCCAGCCGCATGGCCTCCCCCAGCAGCAGCTCCGCATCCTCAATCTGCGAAGGGATGTCTGACAGCGTGTTGAAGATGGAGGCCGAGTTCTCGGACTGGATCAGCTCCTCCTCCTGAGCCATACGAGGGAAGGAGTGGGAGGAAGGGGCATCAATACCAAACGCCATGCCGGCGAGCTGATCCTGATCACTGTCCTCAGGCGGAACACCAGGAGTTCTGGGCCCCCGGGAGAGCCAGCCCCACCATGGACCTCTCAGTAGGGACCGTGCTCAGGCTGTAGGAAGCTGAAGGCTGAACCCCACTCGGCCCCAGAGGAGGGGTGCCAGGGCATCTGCGTCCAGCCCCAGCGGGGACGGGCCGAAGCAGCACCTTGAGCCGCAGCATGCCCAGCGTGGTCTGGAACAGCACCAGGGAGCCCTCGTAGAAAAACAGGTCCCAGAGGCGCAGCAGCAGCCTGATGTGCACCACGCTGGCGAAGGCCGTGAGGAACCAGTGCAGCGTGATCAGGGACAGCTCTGTGGACACAGACAGGAGCCCCCGTGCGTGGGACCAGGGACAGCCAGTGGGACAGCCTGAAAGGGGGCGCGTTCCAGGCACACAGGCTGGGGAGAAGCTGGAGGGTAGCCCCCAGAGAACAGCAAGAGCCTTGCCCGCTCCAAGGGGAGGGATGGGACAGGCTGTCGGAGAAAAAGCACAATAGAGACTGTGCTGAGCTCAGGGCTCGGCCATTGCCAGGTGGGCGCCTTTCCTCCTCCCTTGCTGTCCTATCCCCTGCTGGCTGTGTCCAGTGGCCTCAGACTTGTGATATCTGAGTGGGAGTCGCAGGATCCCCGACCCCAGAGAAGAGGGTGGGTGCCAGCCCTTACCGATGTCATGCTCCTGGAGCAACTTGTCCAAGCGAGGCAGGTACTGGACAATAAAGTGGCGCAGGACCCGCTGGTCTGTCTGGACCCCCAGCAGAGTGGTGCTGAAGTAGGAGGCAGGGAGCAGGTCCTCGATGATGGCGCACATCATCCAGAAAGCGTCCTCCTCCTCCAGGAACAGCAGGAGGCAGGCAGCCACCTGGCCAGGGCAGGGGGACAAGGGGCCTCTACCCAGGTCTCCATGTAAATTAGAGGCGGCACCCGCCCTGGGGGGGGTCCCAGCATAGACCACGTGCTCTCCTCAGGGTTGGAAGCAACATACTTGGCAGCCCCAGCCCTCCAGGCTCCCCCCCGCTCCACCACCCGTCCTGCTGCCCAGGATGGCACTGTTTGCCAGTGCGGGGACACCCCCGCCTTCTGGGCTGTGCTCACCATGCCTGTGCCCTGGCAGTAGCCAATCTCTGGGTAGAGCCAGGCCAGTGCACGCAGAACCCTGCGCAGGCGGGGCACGCCGATGCTGCTCACGCTGGCAAAGCAGGCGTTGCTGGGCATGGTACGGAGCAGGTCCTTCTCGATCTGCCGGCAGCCCACCCACAACAAGCCCTCGTAAGATGCAGGCCCGCACCCTCCACCCTGGTGACACCTAAGGCACACCCTGTGAGGGAAGCTGGGAGACCTCCGGGCCAGACAAACCCCAGGCAGGCTTCTCACCCAAAATGAGGATGCCTAAAGCTCTGGGTCAAAGTTTATGTGCTCCTTCAGGATCAGAGCTCTGCCAGTGTGTAGCCGATCCTGCCAGAGTCACCGGGGGGACTTACAGAAATATACAATTACAGATCCCTGGGCTTCAAGCCAGAATTACAGGATGAGAATACCTGGAATGACGCCGGGAATCTATATTAATCTCCAGGTGAGGGGCCCCTGGGTGGCTCTGTCGGTAAAGCGTCCGACTCTTGATTTAGGCTCAGGTCGTGATCTCGCTCAGAGTTCATGGGAGCCCCGCATTGGGCTCCGTGCTCATGGTGTGGAGCCTGCTCAGGATTCTTTCTCCCTCCCTCTGCCTTTCCCCTGAGCACGCATACGTGCATGTGTGTGTGTGCATGCATGTTTGCACACTCTCTCTCAAAAATAAAGTTGTAAAAAATAAAAAATCTCCAGGTGACCCTAATGTGCACCCAGGTTTGGTCATCTTTTTGACAACTGTCCCTTCTGCCTACAAGAACCCAGGAAGCTCGGGCTTGCTCCAGACACATGTCTGTGGGTGGAAGGGCCACTGCCTGGCAGCCTGCTCTCCTGGGCCACCCCTGCCAAGGACAGACAGCCAGGGCGGGTCCCCACAACCCCAGCAGCTTACCGCCTGCCTGCAGGCCCACGTGCAGCTGCGGACCAGAAAGCACTTTCTGAAGGGGCCCCAGTGCTGTCCCAGCCTCACCTGCTTGGCAGCAATGGTCTCATCATTGGAGCTGTTCTTCACCATCTCTCGGTAGGACAGCTCGGAATTCCTCTTCTTCTGCAGGGCCCCGGAGAGCCGCATCCACAGCTGAGGGGGAGCCGCCATGAGTATTCAGTGGGACACCTGAACACCTGTGGGCCCCTACAGCTGCCTCGCAGCCTCACCTGTGGCCTCATGCTGTGCGGGATGCCAGCCAGCACCAGGGAGCGAAGCTTCTCGGAGCGGGGCAGAGAGATGGCAATCTTGTCCCAGGTGAGGTCCCCCACGTCGTGGTTATGGGTGAACTCCAGGTGGGCCTGCCAGCGCAGCCTCTGTGGAGGGTCCTCCATGAGAGACGCAGCCGGCGGCTTGCCGGAACCGGGATTGGCACCGTCTGCCAGGAGAGAGCCCGGGGAGGTAGTGGTGAGCAGAGGCAGGCCCTGGGCTTTAGGTCCGGTGCCCAGATCTCTGAAATCCAGAGCCACATTTCCAACGGCTTCCTGTGGCTCCGGGTGCATGTCCTGCAGGCATCCCAATGAGCAAGCATGAGCTCTCTGACTGCTCCCCCAAACCTGCCCCTGGCCAGTCCCTCCCAGACCCACAGACCCCCGTCTCCATTCTCCAGATGCTCAGCTGAGAGCTCAGAAGCCCCTCTGGCTCCAGCTCCACCTGCCCCCCACCTTCAACCCCCAGGCAGACCCTGTTGGCAGGTTCTCACCGCTTCACTCCTACCACCCCTGACGACGGCTCTTGACTAAGCCATCGACTTCCACCTGGGTCACCGTACGGCCTTCTCACTCGCCTGGTTCCACCCCTGCCCTTCTAAAGGTGTTTAGCATGAGAGCGCCCCTTCTCAGACACCAGTTGGACCACGTCACTCTGCTCGCTCAGACGAGAGGGGTCACGAGGTTCGGTGACCATGTCTCCCCAGCCTGGCCGGCCCTTCTGTCCTCACTGCCTACCTCCCTCTCCTCTTGCTCCCTCGGCTCCAGCTATTCCTCACCAAACCCACCGGCAGCTCAGGGGCTCTGTCCTTACTCCCGCCCCCAGCCATGCTCACTGCCTCACTTCCTCCTAGCCCCCAGCCAGACGTCTCCCTTGGAGAAGCCTCCTTCATCACCTCCCCTTTTCTCCACAGCCCTGGATATTTTCACAGCTCTTCTTGCCCCCAGTATGTGTTTGTTTACTGCCTGGGAACTTCACAAGGCCAAGATCACCTCTGGTTTTGATCCAGGCACGGGAGAGGCAGCAGTGGAGGGTGGACAGCTTGGTGAACACCGACAAGGCTCCTGTGGCCACCAGGCAACACAGGGCACGTCGGCCTCAGAGAGCCTTGTCCTTAGCCTAAGGCCTCGCCCTCAGCCTCAGCTTTCCAAAACTTCACCATTCCAGAATTTACATTCATACAGCAAAGTGCACAAATTTAAAGTCAACACTTTGGTGAGCATCAATAAACGAATGTCTTAATGTGGTCCCTGTCATTTCCATTATGCTAGAGAGGTCCCTGTGTTCCTCACAGGCCCGGCTTTTAACTTCCAAGTATGTGCCTGCAAACTAGCGAATGAGGAAAACTCGTGTCAGAAGTGGGATAGGCCTGAAGAAGACCAGTCTCAGCCCAGTAAACTCCTGCACGGCCAGTGCTGGCCTGGGTTCAGGCAGAAGGCCTTCCAGACAGCCCGTCTGGGGACCAGCAGGCGTATACAGACTGGAAAACAGTGGGAATGGCCTAGGGCCCACTAACAGAAGAGTAGTTATAAAATCCATTATAATGGCATATGATTCAGCCACTGAAAAGCACGCTGTTAAAGCGGTCCTGGGACACTTGGGTGGCTCAGTCAGTTGAGCCTATGACTCTTGATTTTGGCTCAGGTCATGATCCCACAGTTCGTGGGTGTGAGCCCTGCATCAGGCTCTGCGTTGACAACTCAGAACCTGCTTAGGATTCTTTCTCTCCCTCTCTCTGCCCCCTCCCTGCTCGCACACTCTCTCTCTCTATCACAAATAAATAAACTTTAAAAAAATAAAGAGGTCTTAACAGAAGAGATGCTATATGAGCAATATACAAAATGTAGAGATGACATAATTTTAGTTATGAATAAAGACACACATACACACAACCAGGAAAAGACCAAACTAAAATATCAGCAAAATATCTCTAGGTTGTGGGATTATGAGTTAATTTGTTTTAATCTTTATACTTTTCTGTGTTTTTCAACTTCACTAAATGAACATTATTGCTTTTGTTATCATATGTGAAGATCAATAAAATTAATCTGAATTTTAAAAAGCAGAGGCTTCCATATACTTCTAACAGCATGGAGCTGAGTCCACTCGGGAGCAGGCAGAGCCTGGGTCCCAGCCGTCGGCGAGCCGCCCGCACCGGCAAGATCTCACTGCGGGGCTCCGTCCTACCTTCCTTGTCCACGCGGAAACCGAACTCGTCGTAGAACTCCGGCTGCTCCACTGACTCTTCCTTCTAGAACCACAATGAGGAAGAGTCGGTTGTCTGGCCACAAGTCTGGCACCACAAATTCTGGAAAATGCCACCCTACATTGCTGCCAGTTGAAATTCTACTGGCATTCAAGGCTCAGACTGAGGGCCACCCTTCCTCGAAGCCTCTGTGGTCATCACTCAGCTACGGGGGCCACCACCCTCTCAAACAGGCCTAGCAATCTCCTTGTTCTCCTCAGAGGTCAAAGATGGTTAAGATCAAGGTAAGACACAGAGTCTACGCGTTTACTCACCCTGGTAATACTGGGCACACAGTGCCATGCCACTTGTCCCCCAGCCTAAGGGCTGATTCCCACAGGACTCAGAGCTCAGAGGCTGTGCCTGATGGTGGCTTCTGAGCCTGTGTGATCCCAGGGGCGTGGCTGCCACCCCCAGGAAGTCTGACACAGGAGGTTCCCTTTGGCGCCGCAGCCAGGGAGCAGAACTGTACCTGCGCGGACCTGGCCAAGATCTCCTGGGGCCACATGCTCGGAGTCAGGGCTGAGAAGGGGCCACTGGCAGCAGGTGTATGGCTTCCTAAAATCGAGGAGGACCAGGAATAGGAGATGAAGAAAATGTACAGCATTCAGGGGAAAATTCAAGTTGGGATCTCCCCCACTGCCTCCAACAAAGGCGCCAGCAGTAAAGGGACGGCACTGTCTGAAGAGGGGTGCTGGGGGAGGGGAAGAGACCCAAATAGCAACTTTCTGGAGGAAGGAAAGGAAGAAAGCAGCGTGTTACAAAACATAACCACATTTCATCCCCTTGCCTCCCTCCTCCTCCACCCAAGTGTGAGGGCGGGGAGAGCACAAGAGATTCAGGGGAACTGGAGATCTGAGCGGAGAAAAGTTGTGGTAACGCTGGCTGGCCGCGCGAGGGCCCCTCCTCTCTCCCCCGCTTACCCTCCCAGGTGTGCTGCTTCCGCGCCCTGGACGCCCGTGTGAGACCCTCCCTCCCTCCCGGCAGCCTCACCCGCCTCCAGCCCAGGGCCTGCCTCCCACCTGACATGGTGCAGAGGGGCAGGGCGACCTTGTGCAAGTCCGCACTCAGAAGGCTTCCTGGCCTATTACGGTACAGCTGGAGGGCTCCTCAGGCTTCATCTGGTCCCGAAACATCTGCCCTGGTGGGAGAGCAGAGCGGAAGTCATTCTAACCCGGCCTCTCTCCTGCACCTGTTCCACCCACCGCTGTGATTTTACTGGCCAAGAGGCAGTGAGAAGGAAAAGTCCCACTTGGAAAAAAAGCCTCCTACTCTGACCACTTCGTCTGAGACAGGATACATTCTGAAGAAGCTACACCAGCTCTGTGAGCCAAGGGGAGTGTCCGCTCGGTTCCCACAGTTCTTAAAGGAGGGAATCCTATATACACACTTTCTGATGCCCTAGGCTCAGGCAAATATTTCTTCAAAAAGAAAACCAGCCACCACCCAAACCTCCATGAGTAAGTTTCCCTGAGTCCGAAGCTGAGAAATCATTCAGCAGAACACAAATTAGCTTCTGGATCAATGCCTCTAACTCGCCTCGACACCGACATCTCCACGTCACCCGGCCGGCCAGCTTCACCACCTTCTTTACCAGCCCTGCAGCTGGGAAACCAGGAGACCACAACCGAATCTAGATGTCTCCTGCTCCATTGAAACTCCTGCCTCCCTCCCTTTTACTGATCTCTCAAAAAATGAGGATTTAACAATAAAAAAGACCAATGGGCAAAAGATCTGCATATCCCTTTCCCCAAAAAGGAGATGTTAATGGCCAAAGAGGAGATGAAAAGATGCTCAACACCACTACTCATCAGGGAAATGCAAATCAAAAACCTCAATGAGACACCACCTCACACTCACTAAGATGGCTGTAAGGGAAAGACAGAAAGTCCTGACGAGGATGTGGAGAAAGTGGAACCTTACACATCACCAGCGGGACTTTAAATATAAAATTGAGCAGCTGCTGTTGCAAACAGTCTGGCAGTCTGTCAAAAAGGTAAATAAACATGGAGTTCCCTCCACGTGACCAGTAATTCCACTCCTACGGTTATTCACCCAAGAGAAATGAAAGCATGTCCACCAGGAAACCTGTGTGGATGTTCACAGCAGCATTATTCATTACAGCCAAAAAGGAGAAACAAGCCAACTGATGCATGGCTATACAAAATGTATGGGCTTTCCATACAATGGAAAATTCTTCAGCAGTGAAAAGGATTGTGAAGTATTTAAAAAAAAATTTTTTATGTTTTATTTATTTTTGAGAGAGAGAGAGAGAGAGAGAGAGCGAGCAGGGAGGGTCAGAGAGAGAGGGAGACAACAGAATGCGAAGACAGGCTCCAGGCTCTGAGCTGTCAGCACAGAACCCAATGTGAGGCTTGAACCCACAAATCGTGAGATGGTGACCTGAGCCAAAGCCGGACACTCAACCAGGAATGTGAAGTATTGACACATGCGGCTCTATCAATGAGGCCTGAGAACATTATGGAGGCCAGTAAGGAGGCCACTCACAAGAGGATGAATACTGTATGATTCTATTTAAGTGAAATGTCCAGAAAAGGAAAATCCATAGGTAGAAAATAGGGTAGTGGGTGCCAAGCTTGGGGGGGCGCTGCAGAGTGACGATTAACAGAATTCCATTTGGGGAGATGAAACATGTTCTGGAATGGGATAGTTGCACAGTACTATGAAATACTAAAACCAGTGAACTGTAGGGGCGCCTGGGTGGCTCAGTCAGTTAAGTGTCTGACTTCGGCTCAGGTCACAATCTCATGGTTTGTGGGTTTGAGCCCCATGTCAGGCTCTATGCCGACAGCGCAGAGCCTGGAGCCTGTCTTTAGATTCTGTGTCTCCCTCTCTCTCTGACCCTCCCCTGCTCACACTGTCTCTCTCTCAAAAATATATACAATAGGGGCGCCTGGGAGGCTCAATCGGTTAAGCCTCCAACTTCAGCTCAAATCAGATCTCACGACTGTGGGTTCGAGCCCCGTGTCAGGCTCTGTGCTGACAGCTAGCTCAGAGCCTGGAGCCTGCTTCCGGTTCTGTGTCTCCTTCTCTCTCTGCCCCTCCCCCTCTCATGCTCGGTCTCTCTCTGTATCAAAAATAAAATAAAACATTAATAAATAAATAAATAAATAAACATTAAGGAAGTTAGAAAAATAATAAAATCACTGAACTGTATACTTTAAAAAAGGTAAATTTTAGGGGCGCCTGGGTGGCTCAGTCAGTTGAGCATCTGGCTTCAGCTTAGGTCATGATCTCACAGTTTGTGGGTTTGAGCCCCGCGTCGGGCTCTGTGCTGACAGCTCAGAGCCTGGAGCCTGCTTCGGATTCTGTGTCTCCCTCTCTTTCTGCCCCTCCCTACTCATGCTCTGTTTCTGTTTCAATGATAAATAAACATTAAAAAATTTTTTAAGGTAAATTTTATAGTATGAATTATATTTCAATTTTGAAAAATAAGAAAAAGCCATTGACTGGAGTGTCCTCTAAATTTCTAACTTCCCATTTCTAACACACCTCTATTAGATCTAAAAAGAATCTGTTATTACTTGAGCTTCAACAGAAATGCAGTTTCTGGAGTGGTTTCTTCAGTCTTTTCTGACTATGAAGCCTTTTATTTCCAACTATGGAATGAAAGGCTTGGACTCGGGGCGCCTGGGTGGCTCAGTCGGTTAAGCCTCCGACTTCGGCTCAGGTCAGATCTCACATTCATGGGTTCGAGCCCCGCGTCAGGCTCTGTGCTGACAGCTAGCTCAGAGCCTGGAGCCTGCTTCCGGTTCTGTGTCCTTCTCTCTCTGCCCCTCCCTCTCTCATGCTCTCTCTCTCTCTGTATCAAAAATAAATAAAACATTAAAAAAAAAAGAAAGAAAGGCTTGGACTCTGTGAAGTAAGAGGAAGTAGAAATAAGGAGATATGGCTGAAATACTTTAGGACAAGCTGCCTTCCAGTTTTTTAAAATCATGTTCACCCAGACCAGACCTAAAAGAAATATCTGCTTTTGTCAATTATTCAGGTGCTCACTGCAGTTCTGGCTCACAGACTTCTCCAGGCTCCCTGCCCCAGAATTCTGGAAGGCCAGAGGGATAGGTGACTGAAAAAGAAGCAAACGAGGAAAAGCAAAGGGAACTTTGAGAAAACATCACCCTAGGGGCCCTTCACTTGACCACATGCTCACAGTGGCTATGTGAAAAATGTCGTTCTCTTCAGACATATCTGCAAATTTGGTGGCAGAAGAGTCATCCTGCAGCAGGTAAAGGCAGCTCAGCTGGCCACTAAGGCCACTCCTGCCTCAGGCACACCTGCCCACGCCCACTAGGCCTAGAGGCCCAGCAGGGGGCCTTGCTGCCCAAGTGGGAGAGCCACTTCAGACAAGCTCCACGGAGAGCCGATGGCAGACGCCGCTTCCTTAGCAGGTCCTGGGCTTGTCTGTTCTGCGGAAGGACAGTGGCGAGAACCGAACGTCCTCCTCTGGTGTAACAGGTACGTGGGGCCTGGTGTGAATCAGTCTTGTGCTGGACAGAGCATTGCATATTTTTACATTAAAGGGACTGAGAAGTTTTAAAATCATGTCATCATTTAATCCTTATAACATGTTTTGAAGCAGGTGCCCCTATTCATTATACAGAAGAAAATAAGCCTAGAGAAGACCCATGACCATTTTCCAAATAGACTCCAATAATGGAGACTCCTACAAAACCGTGCTCCCTCCCATCTGGCCTGGTGACCCGATGTCACACAGGCACCAGCTAGAGCATCACAGCGTCCTCACCACTGATGCCACAGAGGTCATGATTTGGTTGTTTTTTTTCCGGAGGGACAGAATGTGCAGGGAGCAGGCGTCGCTGACAGTGGAGGCACGAGCGGTCTCTGGCTGTGGAGGACTACGAGGACCAGGCGACAGTTCTGACCTTAGCTTGCCTCCCGCTCACTCATTCACTCAACTAGCATTTACTGCACACCACCACAACCCAGGCATGGTTTTTTTTAAGTTTATTTATTTTGAGAGAGAGAGAGAGAGAGAGAGAGAGAGGATGAATCAATCCCAAGCAGGCTCTGCGCTGACAGCTTGCATGGGGCTCATCCCATGAAGCATGAGATCATGACCTGAGTGGGAACCAAGAGTCAGACACTTAACAACCAAGCCACCCGGGCGCCCCCAGGCTGGTTCCACAGGCTGAGATGCGACAGTGAAAACAGAAGTCCCAGCTGTTACATTAGAGAATCAGACAATAAACATAAAAACAGCTGAGTCAGATCGTGACAACTCCAGTACTGTAAGAAAAATAAAGCAAGGTACAAGTATAGAGTATAGAAGAGAGGGACTGTGTGTGATAAAGTGGTGAGGAAAAGCCTTCTGAGGATAAGGGGACAACTGAGCAAAGACCAAAAAAGGAAGAAAAAGGGATCCAGGCAGAAGGAACAGCAGTGCAAAGCCTTTGAGGCAGGAACATAACTCGAAGGCCAAGGCAGAAGCAAGGCAGCCAGAGGGCTGGAAACCAGGAAAGAAGAGCAAGAGCAAACGGCTGGGAGACACGGCAGGAGTCACAGGGGGCCTGACAGTGCGCAGACCTCGGATCTTATTCTCAGTCAGTTGGGGCGTCACAGTAGGGTTCTGAGCAGAGGTGAACCTGAACCTGATTTAGGCTTTAAAAGCTCTCTGGTTGCTGAGCAGAGGCGGGAATGCCACCGGTAGGAACGGCACTGTCTTTGCTACAGTGGGACCGGCAAGAAGTGGTCAAATTCTAGATTCACTTTAAAGAGGCTCTGCAATAATACACAAACGCCGCATCTCCCGCCAACTGCCCTGGAGTCTCCAAGTTCCTCGTAGGAGCCGGATATGATATTGCCAAGCTGGGCAGGCAGGTTTTTCCTGCCTCTGGTCGTTATGGCAACTTCCTGAAAGCAGCCATCTGGGAGCTGGTGGAAGCAGTTAAGAACTTAGCCACATCACCAGATGCCCTGCTGTTGTCACACGGGTACCGAGAGGCAGAAAGAAACTTCTGAAAAACAGGTCGATGCAAGCAACTCTGAGGTGCCACAGAAGGATTTTTTTTTAATTAAATTTATATGCTTAAAGGAATCTTTTTACTCTTCCTCCAGTATAGTTCTCCCTAGTTTGCCAATCCTACAATTTCCTGAAAGACAAATTTTGTTCACAAAGCAAAAACTGTCTGATGTCACTGTAAATCTGTGTAAGGAAGGGGGTGCTCTTGACACAGATCAAGGAGATTTTATCCTTCATCCACTCTTGACCCTCTATCCTAGTTTTCTTGACAGTACAGCAGGGTTGCCACAGCTGCAGAGGGGGCACCCATTTGCCAGGGAACACTAAAGCCGAGACCAGCAAAACCAGAAATGCTTGTATTCGAAAGGGGCTGAGACCTTGAAGACTGTTCTTCTCTGTGAACAAAATGGCAGGACATGGAAAACTACTGGTAACAAATAACTGGAGGGAGAAGTGCCAGGCCAGGCAAGTCCAAGAAAGGCTGGAGTAAAAGGATAATGTAGCTACTACAGATGCTTTTAAAAAGTAAAATCTTAAAGACTAAATGTGAAACCTGAAACCATAAAACTCCAAGAAGAAAACGCAGGCAGTAATTTCTTTGAAATTGGCCTTCGTAACATTTTTCTAGATAGGTCCCCTGAGGTAAGGGAAACAAAAACAAAAATAAACCTATTGGGATTACACAAAATTAAAAAGTGACTGCACAGCAAATAATCAACAAAATGAAAAGGTAGCCTATTGAATGAGAGATGACACCTGCAAATAATATAGCCAATGAAGGGTCAGCATCCAAAATATATAAAGAACTTACATAACTGAACACAAAAAAGGGCAAATAATATGAATAGTAAATGGGCAGAGGCTCTGAATAGACATTTTCCCAAAGAAAACATACAGACGGCCAACAAACAAAAGGAAAGATGCCTGACATCATTCATCATCAGGGAGATGTAAATCAAAACCACAATGAGATATCACCTCACTACATCTGTCAGAATGTGTGGAATCAAAAAGACAAAAATAAGAAGTGTTGGCGAGGATGTGGAGAAAAAGGAACCCTCCTGCAGTATTGGTGCAAATGCAAACTGGTGCGGCCCCTGTGGAAAACAGTATGGACGGTCCTCAAAAAATTAGAAATAGGAATACTATATGGTGCAGTAATTATGCTACTGGATACTTATCCCTAGGAAATCCATTTGAAAAGATATATACACTCCTGTACCTACTGCATTATTTACTAGCCAAGGCAGGCAGCCCAGCTGCCCACTGACAGATGAATGGATAGTGATGATGTTGAGGTGCCTGCATCGCTCAGTCCGTTAAGTGTCTGACTCTTGATGTCAGCTCAGGTCATGATCACAGGGTTATGAGATCAAGCCCCACATCAGGCTCCATGCTAGGCATGGACCTGCTTAGGATTCTCTCTCTCCCTCTCTGCCCCTTTCCCACTCATATGTGCTTGCTCACTCTCTAAAAAAAAAAAAAAAAGAAGAAAATGTACTGTTCACACACAATGGAACACTACTCAGCCATAAAAAGTACAAGATCTTGCCCTTTTGTGACAGCATGGATAAACCCAAAGGGTATTACGCTAAGTGAAATAAGCCAGAGAAAGATAAATATCACATTTCACTTTTATGTGGACTCTAAAAAACAAAACAAGCAAACAGTCAGAAAGCAGAAACAGACCCATAAATACAGAGAACAAACTGTTGGTTGCCAGAGGTGAGGGAGGTGAGGGGGTGGGCAAAATGGGGTAAGGGGAGTGGGAAATACAGGCGTCCAGCTAGGGAATGAGTAAGTCATGGGGATGAAAAGTGCACGGAGGCCACGGTCAGTGGTACTGTAACGGTGCTGTGAGCACCTGGTAGCTACACGGGTGATGAGCACGGCATAACCTGACTAATCACTGTGCTCTACACCAGAGACTAACAACACTGTACGTCAACTGTACTTCAATAAAAACAAAACACCCGACAATAAATGATCAGTAGTACCTGAACATTTTATTGGAAAATATCTGAGTATTTTTCGCAATAGGGTACAAAAATATTGGGATTCTTACTGGTTTTTCTCATTGGCTTTTCTTCCTTGGCATACCTCTAAAATGTATGTGGGCTCCCCCTCTGCCCTTGCTCCTCTTACTCAGAGCTATTCCTGGGCAACCTCACACGCTGCCCAACCCTCACAACCACTCTGTCCTCTGAGGACACCTATCTCCGAAGCCCCAGACTCCTATTTCCAGCTGCTTCCTCCTGCCAACCTAATCTTTCTGAAATGCAAATCTGATCCCTGATATCCTGCTTACCTCACACCAGAATAAGGGCCACATTCTCTAACAATACAACGTCCTACACCACCTGGTTCTGCCCCTCCCCCCACATCTGCCTTACACTACAGTGATGGTCTACTATGATCAGCTGCCCAAATGTCTCCATTCTTTTTTTTAAGTCTGTCAATCTTTTTTTTTTTTTTTTAAGTTTATTTTACTCTTGAGAGAGGGAAACAACATGAGCAGAGGAGGGGCAGAGAGAGGGAGATACAGAATCCGAAGCAGGCCCTAGGCTCTGAGCTGTCAGCACAGAGCCGGACGCGGGGCTCGGACTCACAAACTGTGAACTCGTAACCTGAGTTGAAGTTGGACACCCAAGTGACTGAGCCACCCAGGCGCCCCTCCAAATGTCTCCACTCTTTAGTGTATAGGGGTCTTCTCCTTATGTCAGATAGACTCCTATTCATAACAACTCGACTGAAACAACACCTCGTCACAGAAAGAAGCCCCTGTAGTAACCAGCCTCCAAGATGGCCCCCCAAGAGTCCATCTCCTGGTACTCACACCCTTAGGTCCTCTCCCTGCTGAGCCCCAGCTAACCTCTGGAGTCCAGTCAGTACGGCAGCAGTGACCATGTGTAACTTCTGAGGACAGGCCATAAATGGCATTGCAGCTTCCACCTTGGTCTCGTGTCACTTGCTCTGGGGGACGTCAGCTGCCATGCTCTAAGGACATCCAAGAAGCCCCATGGAGAGGCACCAACCTCTCAAGCCACTCAAGTGAGCCACCGTGGACGTAGATCCCCCGGTCCCAGGCCTTCAGATGACTGCAGTTTCAGCCCAACAGCTAACAGCAATGTCAAGAGAGACTCTCTCCTCTCATGAGCCACAATCTCCCAACCAAGATGCTCCTGAATTTCTGACCCACAGAAACTGCAAGATAATACATGACTATTTTTGTTTTAAGCCACTAAGTTTTAGGGTGATTGTATGCATCCAAGATAACTAATATACCTTCATGTCTCCTCTCTGCCTTTAGCTGAGTTCTCTCCCTGTTCTCCTATAAAGCCTTGTGAATAAGTCTATCACAGCACTTACCCCACAGCATTTTTATCCCTTTTTCTTTTTTGGCCAAATGACCCCACAAAACTAGACTGTTTCTCATTTCCCTCTATATCCCTGGCACTCAGAAGTCTCTCAATAAACATTTATCTAACATAGTAGATAAATTAGACTCATGAATGAACAATAGCAAATGAAAAAAAGCAAATAAGAAAGTCACATATCACAGCATGGTAAGAACTAACTGGTATTTTATTTATGCCATATTCTCCCTTCTTCTGGGTGTCTGGAAGACACCAACCTCCCTACCACACTAACCCCAAACTTTTGAAACTGCTTCCTTTACTCACTTTTTCCAACTACATAGTTCTGGGAAGCTATTTACATTTATGTGACTTCATCTCTCTGAGCCTATTTGATTGGTTCTGGGAGAACACAGACCTGAAATAGACCAATCATACAACTCAATAGCTATTGCCAAACATGATGAGACCAGGCATGAATCCTTTCCCCAAATGGCCTAATAAATCTCTTCTTGGAGGTTTTGAATTTGAGACCCAGAGAGCCAAGGAGATCAGATCATTTGGTGGTAAAAGCATTCATATATATATACATATATATATAATTATATGTATTTACATATATATGTACATAAACATACATAAACTACTTTTTAAAATTTACTTATTTGAGAGAGAGAGCATGAGCAGGGGAGGGACAGAGACAAAGGGAGAGACAGAATCCCAAGAAAGCTCCATGCTGTCAGTGCAGAGCCTGACATGGGGCTCAAATCCACGAACTGTGAGATCATGATCTGAGCCAAAATTAAGAAATGGACACTCAACCGACTGAGCCACCCAGACGCCCCCATAAAACTGTTTTTTACAATATAACACTCGGGGACACCTGGGTGGCTCAGTCAGTTAAGCATCTGACTCTTGATTTCAGCTCAGGTCATCATCTCATAGTTTGTGAGATTGAGCTCCACATCAGGCTCTGTGCTGACAGTGTGAACCCTGCTTGAGATTCTCCCTCTCCCTCTCTATCTGCCCCTTCCCTGCTCATGCATGTGCACACACTCTCTTAAACAAAATCTTTAAATACATACATACATACATACATACATACATACCATACCACACCATACTCAGGGCACCTAGCTGGCTCAGTCAGAACATGTGGCTCTTAACCTCGGTTATCATAAGCTGAAGCCCCACACTGGGCGTGGAGTCTACGTAAAAAAATGAAATAAAATACTCAATCCTGGTTAAAGCTAGTTTTGTGATAGAAAATTAGTTCGGGGCAACTGGGTGGCTAAGTCGGATAAGTGCCTGACCCGCCCAGGTCACGATCTCATGAGTTCAGACCCTGCATTGGCCTCACTGCTGTCAACACAGAGCCTGCTTTGGATCCTCTTTCTCCTCTCTCTCTGCCTCTCCTCTCAAAATAAATAAATTAATTTTAAAAAAGAAAATTAGTTCACTCATGAATTGCTGTAAATTCATATGTTCCCTTGGGAATGGAATACCCATAAATATTTTCATACTCTTTGATCCAATAAGTATTCTCCTGTATGTAAAGAAACAATTGAACAGAAGCAAAACAGTATGTGCATTCAACTGTTTACTTCAGCATTAGCTATACAACAAAAACATGAAAATAATTTAAAGGTCAAACATTAGGGGAATTAATCAAATTTTGGTATAATGACACAATAAAATGTGACTCAATCATTTCATATTCCAACTATGGACTTATGCATCTGGCCAAGACGTTACAAGGATTGGATTACTTTCCCAACTTGAACTAAAACAGAAAAAAATACATGAAACAATGATTTTTCAGACATTGGAAGAGAGGCAGCACAGGACAGTGAGCCTTGAGACCGAGAAAACACCCCAGTTCCCACCTGGACAGTTTGCCAGCTGGCCCAGGACAGAGTGGAGAGCGAGGGGAGGCCAAAGCAGAGCAAAGACATGGAGAAGGGAGGCTTGCACAGACCGAGAACTCCAGAAATCTGTGGAGGGAATCCCCAGCCTTCATCTGAATACTGGTCAGAGCACGTGTGTGAGCAAAGTACCCGGGGCTGGTGAAAGAAACCCCCGAAAGGAACATGAGGAACACCTGAAGCTCCCCCCGCCCCCGCCCCAGGTCATCGTGATGCATTCTCCTTTTCATATACTGTGGAATGCAATTTGCTAAAACTTTGTTAATAATATTTGGATCTAGGCTGATGAAGGACATATGTTCAGCTGTTTTCTTTCCTAGTGATGCCTTTGTTTGTTCTGGCATCAGGACAGTACTTGCTATAGAATGATCTGGAAAGTAGTCCTTCCCCTTCAGTTTTAAGAAAGTTTGTGTAGAAGCTGGTATTACTTCTTCCTTATGTCCCTGGAGTTTTCTTTGTGGAAAGACTTCCAACTACAATTTATTTAATAGAGATAAGGTGATTCCGATTATCTTTTTCTTCTTGAGTTAGCTTTGGTAGTTTGTGCACTGTCAAGGAATTTGTCCATTATTTAAGTTGTTGAATTTATTAGTGAATTTAATGCAAAGTACATATAAGAATGAAAAAAATCATAGATAACAAAAGAAATCAGTGAAGTGGAAACAAAAAAAATAGGGGAAAAATCAATAAAACCAAAATTTGCTCCTTTGAGAAGATCAATAAAATCAATAAATCTCTGAAAAAAAAAGTGAGAAGACAGAGATTACCAATATCAGGAATGAAAGAAGATATATCACTACAGATCCCAGAAGCAGTAAAAGGATAATAAGAGAATATTATGAACATTTCATGCAAGCTCCACAATGCATAAAAAGAACAATACCATTATGACTAGTGGGATTTATCTTGGGAATGTGCGACATGTTCAATATTTAAAAATTAATCAATGTAATTAAGTGCAGCAACAAAGAAAAACTATGTTTATCTCAACAGATGCAGAAAAAGTATTTCATAAAAGGCAACATCCATTCATGATAAAAAAAAAAAACCTCTCAAGAAACTAGATGTAGAAAGAAACTTCACTTAATAAAGGAGACCTACAAAAATCCTACAGTTGGAGCACCTGGGTGGCTGAGTCGGTTAAGTGTCCAACTCTTGGTTTCGGCTCAGGTCACAATCTCATGGGTCATGAGTGGAAGTTCTGCATTGAGCTCTGGGCTGACAACTCGGAGCCTGGAGCCTGCTCCAGGTTCTGTCTCCTTCTCTCTCTGTCCCTCCCCTGCTTGCGCTCTCTCTCGAAAATACATTAAAAAAATTTTTTTAATCTGACATTTAACATCTCTTTCTATTTACTTATTTTATTCTGAAAGAGAATAAAAGGGCAAAGATAGAGGGACAGTGAGAATCCCAAGCAGGCTCCATGCTCCAGGATGATGCGGTACTTGAACCCATGAAACTGTGATATCATGACCTGAGCCAAAATCAAGAGTAAGATGCTCAACTGACTGAGCCACCAAGGCGCCCCTACAGTTAGCATCTTAATGATGAAAGACAGAATGCTTTACCCTGAAGACTGGAAACAAGGAAAGGATGCAAGATAATTCCAATCAAAATCCCAGGAATTCTTGGAGAAATTGACAAGCTGATTCTAAAATTTAAAGAAATGAGCAAAGGTGGGGCGCCTGGGTAGCTCAGTCGGTTAAGCATCCGACTTCGGCTCAGGTCAGATCTCACGTTCGTGGGTTCGAGCCCCGTGTCAGGCTCTGTGCTGACAGCTAGCTCAGAGCCTGGAGCCTGCTTCCGGTTCTGTGTCTCCTTCTCTCTCTGCCCCTCCTCCTCTCATGTTCTGTCTCTCTCTGTATCAAAAATAAAAATAAAAAACATTAAAAAAAATAAAGAAATGAGCAAAGGAATCAGAATACTCAAAACAATTTTCAAAAAGAGAAAGCTGGCGGGGTGCCTGGATGGCTCAGTCTGTTAAGCGTTCAACTTTGGCTCAGGTCATGATCTCACAGTTCGTGGGTTCAAGCTCTGCATTGGACTCGGTGCTGACAGCTCAGAGTCTGGAGCCTGCTTTGGATTCTGTGTGTCTCTCTCTGCCCCTCCTCTGTTTATGCTCGCTCTCTCTCTCTCTCTCTCTCTCACAAAAATAAACGTTAAAAAATCTGTAGGGAAAAAAGCAGAATGCTGGAGAACTCACACTATTTTGTTTCAATACTTACTATAAAGCTGCAGTACAGTGTGGCATTGGCAAAAGGACAACCATATAGAACAATGGAACAGAACAGGCAATCCAGAAACATACCCATACATACTGCCAATTAATGTTATGGGTTAAATGGTGTTCCCCTCAAAAAGCTGTGTTCATGTCCCAACCCTCAGTACCTCAGAAGGTGACCTTATTTGGAAACTGGGTCTTTACCAATTTAACCAACTTAGGATGACATCATTAAGGTGAGCCCTAATTCAATATGACTACTGTCCTTATAAAAAGGGGATATTTGGACACAGACATTTAGAGAGGGAAGACACTGTGATGAGCCACAGCGAGGGCACTATGTCAAGCAGAGACTGGAATTAGGCTGTAACAAGCCGACAAACATGTGGGGCTACCAGACGGAAGAGGCAAGGGAGGATCCTTCCTCTACAGGGTTCAAGATAAGCATGGCCCTAATGACACCTTGATTTCAGATTTCCGGCCTCTAAAAGTGTGAGACAATATTACTGTCATTCTGAATCAGACAGTCTGTGGTACTTTACTGCGGTAGCCAGAGAAATGAATACAATTAATTATCAGCAAAAATACAAAGGCAATCCAATGGAGAAAGGAGAGTCATTACAACAAACAGTCCTAAAAAAAAAAAAAAAAAAACCGGATAGCCATCTGCAAAAAATTAACCCTAATTTATAACTCACACCATATGCTAAAATTAACTTAAAATGGATCACAGACCTACATGTAAAACCTAACACTAAAACTTCTACTTTTTTTAAGTAAACTCTAGGCCCAAGACAGGGTTCAAACTCATGACCCCAAGACCAAGAGTTGTATTCTCTATGGACTGAGTCAGCCAGATGCCCTGAACACTAAACTTCTAGAAGAAAACAGAGGAAAAAATGTTTGTGACCTGATTAGGCAAAGATTACTTAGATTTTACTCAAAAGGCATGATATATCAAAGAAAAAAATTGACTAATTGGACTTGAACAAATCAAAGCCACAAACGGTAGAAAATATTTTCAAATCACATATCTCATTAAGGACATATATCTAGAATACAGGAATTCCCAAAACTCAGTAAGCAAAAAAACAAGAAACCCAATTTAAAAAGGGAGGGGCAAAGATTCAACAGAAACATTTTCAGGGGCCCCTGGCTGGCTCAGTTGGAAAAGTAGAAGACTCCTCATCTTTTTCTTTTTTTAAATTTTTTAATGTTTTATTACTTATTTTTGAGAGAGAGAGAGAGAGAGGGAGAGAATGCAAGCAGAGGAGGGGCAGAGGGAGAGGGAGATGCAGGATCCGAAGCAGGCTCCAGGCTCTGAGCTGTGAGACTGTGACATGGGGCTCAGACTCATGAACCACGAGATCATAACCTGAACTGAAGGATGCTTAACCAAATGAGCTGCCCAGGCGCCCCCTGAGACTCCTGATCTTGAGATCATGGGTTCAAGCCCTACACTGGGTGTAGAGGTTACTTAAGTGAGTAAAAAGAAACATTTTCAAATTACATATAGAGATGACAAGTATGTAGAAATATATTCAACATCATCACTCATCAGGGAAATGCAAATTAAAACCACAATGTTACCACACACATATTAAATGACTAAAGTAAACAATAACAACAACAACACTAAACACTACCATCACCAAAACGTGACCATATCAAGTGCTGACGAGGAGGCAGAGCAGCTAGAATGCCCCTACATTGCTGGTAGGAATGCAAAATTGAAGAGCGATTTTGGAAGAGGGTTTGGAAGTTTTTTATAAAGCTAAACCTAACATCTTACAACCCAAATATCCTACTCCTAGGTATAGTTAAGTGAAATGAAAAATTTTATTTCTCAAAAAAATCTGTATATAAATGATTACAGCAGCTTTATCCATGTCGCCCAAATCTGAAAACAACCCAATGTCTTTTAACTGGTAAATGAATAAAGAACTGTGATGCATCCACAAAATGGATTACTAATTGGCAAAACAAACAACTACCAACAACTCAACAACAGATGAACTTCAAGTGCATTATGCTAAAGGAAAGAAGTCAGAGTGAAAAAGATACATACGGCAGGATTCCATCTTGAGGACACCCCGGAAAAAGCAAACATATAGGTACAGCAAACAGACCAGTAGTCTCTACAGGATGGGGGGAGAAGGAAGGGTTAGCTATACAGTCACAAAGGCTAATTTGTGGGGTAAGAGAAATGCTCTGTATCTTGATTGTTGGTAATTCCACGACTGTATGTATTTGTCAGAGCCTGCAGAATTGTCCACTAAAAGGAGTACATTTTATATGTAAATTATACCTTAATAACATAAAAAAAGAAAAGAAACATTATGCTTAGTGAAAGAAGTCAGACACAACAGTATAAAAATCCCAATTATTGGGACTAAGAAATACAGACACTATTTATGATCTAACATTAAGTAACAACATTATAATGCAGGATGCACACCCAGAAATGTGTAAATTCTTCAGTCATTCACTCCCTAAGTATTTCCCCAACACATATATTATGTGCTAGGACATGTGATTTACAGTCTAGAGGGGAAAATCAAACACAAAACAAACAGATGAATAAATGAATGAGAATTCCCAAATGTGGGAGGCACTCTGAATAAATCAAAGACTGATGTGATATAGAATCCAGGGAAAGAATCTCTGAAGTACTGTTTGGGTTGATATCTGGAGGACAGGAAGCTAGGCTTGCAAAGATCTAGGAGTAGAGAGTCATGGACAGAAGGAATGACAAATCCAAAGGCTCTGAGATGGGTAAGACCTTGGAGGGACAGAAAGGAGCCCAGGGAAACTGAAACACGATGAACAAGAAGGGCAATGTTAAGAGGGAATGGGAGTGGTCTACCTCTGTGCTGACAGCTCAGAGCCCGGAGCCTGCTTTGGATTCTGTCTCTCTCTCTCTCTCCCTGCCCCTCCCTTACTCATGCTCTCTCTCTCTCTCTCTCTCTCTCTCAAAAATAAACAAACATTTTTAAAAATTTAATAAAATAAAAATAAATCTTTCTTAAAGATCCAACTGGAGACAGTAAGTAGGTAACTGGATATACAAGTGTACACTTCATGGAACGGTCAGAACTAAAGAGATAAATTTGGGAGTCTTTCATTCATCTATCCAATCAACAAAAAAATTTTCTGAGCAACTACTATGTGCCAGACACTGTTCCATGTACTAGGGATATAGCAGTAAAACAAGGTAGACAAAATTCTTGCTCTTGTGAACCTGCAGTTACCTTATGTGTAAAAAAGGATGACAAATGAGAAAATGTAAGTAAATACTTAACACAATAGCTGGCACATAGTATGTCTTAATAAATGCCAGCTATTAATATTAGTGACAGAACACAGACAGTAAGTGAATAAATGAACAAGATAATTTCAGAGTGATGATACATACTATGAAGAAAAAAACACAGCGTAATAGGTTTCAGAGTGACAGGTAGGGGCAGACCAGCTATTTTTGAGGAGTACGCAGAGAAGGCCTGAGGAGATGACATTTGAGCTGACACCACAGAGATGACAAGGAATGGTTCTGCAGCGACCTAGAAGGGCAGCCGAGGCAGAGGAAAAGGCTCATGTGAGGGTCTTAAAGAACAACAAGAGTTCCTTACACTGGAGAGAGAACAGGCTGGTGCGTCAGAGGCAGAGTGCTGAGGGAAAGTAGCAGCGAGCGCTGGAGAGGCCGACAGGAGCTAGCTTACAGAGGGCCTTCTACCCACGGCACAGATGCTGGGTTTTATTTTAACGGGAAGCCACTGGAGAGTTTTGAGCAGGGACATGACATGGTCTGACTCATGTTTCAAGAAATCTCATTGGCTGCTGTGTGAAGAATGAACTACTGAGCGCTTACGGATGGAAGCTATTACAGTTACCCAGGGAAAACCCAGGGAAAAGAGAGGATCTCAAGGGGCGCCTGGGGGGCTCAGTCGGTTAAGCGTTCGGCTTTGGCTCAGGTCATGATCTCACGGTTCGTGGGTTCGAGCCCCGCGTTGGGCTCTGTGCTGACAGCTCAGAGCCTGGAGCCTGCTTCGGATTCTATGTCTCCCTCTCTCTCTGACCCTCCCTTGCTCGTGCTGTCTCTGTCTCAAAATATAAATAAATAAATAAAATTTAAAAAATTAAACATTAAAAAAATAAAATAAAATTCTAACTTTAAATAAATAAATACTGAGAACAAACGGAAGGTTGCTGGCGGGCTGCTGGGTGGGGGGATGAGATAAAGGGGCAGGGGGGCACTAAGGAGGGCACTTGTTGGGATGAACACTGGATGTTATATGTAAGTGATGAATCACTAAATTCTACTCCTGAAATTATTACACTTTATGTTACCTAACTTGGATTTAAATTAAAAAAAATTAAATAAAGTGCCAGTTTTGTAAACAGAAATAAAAGAATGAGATGAGGTTAATAACAGATTATTGGTATTAGAGTTTACTATAATGTGATCTGAAGCCGCGTAAATAACCTAATGACCCCTACCACTTAAAATTTTACAATATTATAATTATAGCACAATGAGGAATTACTATTTTAACAGATGGTTCCAGAATGCCTCCCAGAGTTGAGGAGGGGGCAGTTAATCTTTGTTTTAAAAAATACCTTGATAGTTACACCTTCAAGTGGAAGGGAAACCGTGAAGGCATGGAAGAAAGGATAGATCTATCAATTGCCAAGCAAAAGAAATGAATAGAAATTTGGAGGCAGGAGAGGAGAGAACCAGAAGTGGCCTGGACTATAAAGAGGAGGGGAAGAGAAGTCCAAAAACCAGGTGAGGAGCTGCATCCTTTAGAACAAAGTGACCGAGGAGACACTAACACTCCGCGTGCCTGGGGGCGGGGGTCTGGAGAGTGAGGACAGGAGGCCTCTTCAGGAAAGACAATCAGACCCAAGTGCAGCTGTGCTACCACAGGGTCACACCCCTTCGCCATCCCCAATCTTCAGTAGAGCCTGCCCTACTTGTGAGAGCCTCGAAGGTGGTTTGGAGAAAAACCAAAGAAAAGGTCTAATAAGAGGGATAATAATTCCTACTTTATAGAGTTGTCACGAAGATTAAGTGGATTAAATTTGAAAAATCTGTGGGAGGGTTTTGGCATTCTCACATAATGTGGGCTTAAAGGGCTCGTGACCATTTTATTAAAATTTCAAGATAAGTGATTTCAGGTGATTATGTAATACAAAAGTTTTATTTATCTCATTTCCTTAGATTGGTATATAAAATAACTACTTTTTAAAAATATAGGGGCACCTAGGTGGCTCAGTCGGTTGGGTGTCTGACTTCAGGTCATGATCTCACAGTTTGTGCGTTCAAGCCCCACATCGGGCTCTGTGCTAACACCTCAGATCCTGGAACCTGCTTCGGATTCTGTGTTTCCCTCTCTCTGCCCCTCTCCTGCTCACACTGTCTCTCTCTCAATAATAAAATAAACATTAAAATTTAAAAAAAGAAAAAGAAAAAGAAAAATACAAGCTATATTTCAGGGACACCTTGGTTAAGCATCCTACTCTTGACCTCAGCTCAGGTCTTGATCTCAGGGTCATGAGTTTAAAGTCCTGCATTGGGCTCCACACTTGGCATGAGCCTACTTAAAAAAATAATAATAAAAATACAAGCTACCTTTCAACACGATCGTAGTTTATGGCTCCCTAACTTTACAATGTTGTTCCCATGGGTCGCCTGGGTGGCTCAGTCCATCAAGCGTCTGTCTTCGGCTCAGGTCATGATCTCACAGTCCGTGGGTTCAAGCCCCACATCGGGCTCTGTGCTGACAGCTCATAGCCTGGAGCCTGCTTCAGGTTCTGTGTCTCCCTCTCTCTCTGCCCCTCCACCACTCACTCTCTGTCTCTCAAAATAAAAGACATAAAAATATTTTTTTAAAAAATACAATGTTGTTCCCTCCCTTTTAATAACCTCAACTAGTGGTGTACAACTGTGGAGTACATCAGAATCATCCAGAGGACTTTAAAATCTCAAAAGCTGAATTTTTCTTTTTTTTTTTAAGATTTTAATTTTAAGTAATCTCTACACCCAACATGAGGCTCAAACCTACAACTCTGAGATCAAGAGTCATGTGCGCTACTTACTGAGCCAGCCAGGTGTCCCGCATAAAACTAAATTTCTGGGGGCGCCTGGGTGGCTCAGTCAGTTAAGCCTCCGGCTTCAGCTCAGGTCAGATCTCACATTCGTGGGTTCGAGCCCCGCGTCAGGCTCTGTGCTAACAGCTAGCTCAGAGCCTGGAGCCTGCTTCCAGTTCTGTGTCTTCTTCTCTCTCTGCCCCTCCCCCTCTCATGCTCTGTCTCTCTCTCTATTAAAAATAAATAAAACATTAAAAAAAAAAACTAAATTTCTGCATCTGAAGGTCTGAGCAGAACCTAAGACTGTTTCTTTCTTACAAGTTCCCAGGTGATGTTGATGCTGTGGCCCAAGGAACACACTCTGAGAACTGAGCTAAACCGCCCTTTGACCATTCTTTCGAATTCTAGCTCAGATACAACCTCCTTGACCACCTTTCCTTCCACCCTCCATGCCCTCTCATCCACTTCCCTTCTCTGATAAAACTAATCATGGCACCTGCTCCTACTGTTTCTCGTTTCATAGTATACTCTAGTATACTAGTGCCTGACCCGTGGCAGGTGTAAACTGAGGAGGGGATACCAAACTCCTGGAAGATACCCACATACAACAAACTCCTTTGTAAGTTCCCGTGCTGGGTGGCTTCTGCTCCCTCTGCTTCCAGCACCCTCCACTTTACCTGACTTCTCATTCTCAAGGCTTAGCCCAGGCATTTCCTCCTCCAGGAAGCCTCCTCTGACACTCCCTCTACCCCAGGTTTGTGTCAGGTGCCCCTTTTCCTATCTGTCTGTAACATATCATACAACATATTTAATATACTATTTATAACATTTATCTTCGTAATAGCTACCATTCACTGCAGGCTTTCTAAGTGCCAGGAACTCTAATAAGTAAAGCTGGATTAAAATCTTTGTAGATCCTTGGGTCAAGCAATCCCCACTTCTGGAAACTTATCCTACACTTCAGCAAAATGACTCCTACAGAAACACTCTCCCTACAGCACTGTTTGTGACGGAAAAATATTAGAAAACCTCAATATCCATTGGTAGGGGACTAGTTACATAAGTTACAGTCCATCTATATAACGGGACAGTGTGCAGCTGTCAAAAAAAGAATGGATCAACTATTTATGTACCGATAGGGAACGATCTCCAAGATACACTGCTCAGTGAAAAAAGCACGGAGCAAAACAGTGAGAAGAATGGTGGATATCTGTATGAAAACGGGGACGTTTTCACATTCAGATTTAGAAGGCTGCCTTCGAGAGAAACTGGGAGGCAGAGAGGCTTTTTACTTAAATACCCCTTTGTATCTTTTGAATTTTGAACCATATGAATGTATTACCTATTCAAACAAGCATGAAAAAAAATTAGACCTTTAGAATAAAGTGATAGAGTAGAAAGATTAAGGTGCTCCCCCTATTTAATCAACATAAAAATAAAAATGAGTATGAGGAAATCTAACAACATTTAGCTTTTATCCAAAATGACTTTTGCTATTTCTATGACACGTCTAATGCCAAGTTATTTCCATTTCTTTTTTGCATTTAGTGTCTCTGCTTTATTAGCGCCCTCAGCACGGGACTGGTCTACTGAAGGTCAATCTACAGACGTTCACTAGATCCCGTGACAACACTCTCATACTTCCCGTACAGGGTGTGCAAGGGTCGTGACCCCCTGGCTTCCCCCGGCCCTGCTGGCTGCTCCTCCTGAGTCCTTTCCCAGGTCCTCGCCTGCCGGTTCTCAGACTGCCGTGGTGTTCTGTCCTAGATCCTCCTCTAGCTCCCTGCACTCTTACGGGCTCTGCGAGATGATCCAGCTTCCACCCCACAGCATGTTTCTCGCTAAATTTCAGGGCAGCACACCCAGCTGCCCACTGGACCACTCCACCACACCCCTCGAAATACCGTGCTCTCAAATGAAGTCATCATGGACTCTGCCCCCTCCAGTGGCCCCTATCTGAGGAGACTGGCATGACACCTAGCCACCGCTTTCTGCAGCCAGAACTGGGCCTCATGGTTAATGCATTCTCCTTCATCTTCCCACCTCCACCCTTCAAGTCTTAGGCCTTTCCTAATGTTTTTTGAAATTTCCTTTTTCTCGCCAACTTTTCCACTTCCCAGTTGGGGCTGTCATCATTTTTCACCATCGTGGTTTTTGGTGTCTACAAGTCTCTCATCTGGGGGTCTCTGCCTTCAGTCTGGCCCCTGTGCCCCACACCCGATCTGTACTCTGCAGCCAGAGAGATCCTTTTAAAATGCAACTCATCATTTCCTTCTCTTTCAAACCTTTCTGCCTCCTTCTGAATTTAGGAAAAAGTTCAAGTTTGCTAACGTGGCTTATGAGACACCGCATGACCCGCTCACCATTCCAGCTTCATTTCTCAACACGCACTCTCACTCGCCCTCAGCACATGCGCCATGCTCCAGCCAGAACCTGCTTTTCACAGACCTCGGAACCTCAAGAGTTCTCTCAAAGATGCTGCTAAATGAAAGAATTACTCTGCAGTATGTAAAACAAGTCTTGAAATGTGGGTCCCAGCAAACACCACGATGAGGCGGCTGGTGGTGCTAATCGTCTAAACTGGCTCCACACTCCAGTCATCCTTGCTGAAAACATGCTTGTTGTTCACTCACCCTTTATCTCCCTTAGTGCTGAAGACATGGGAGCTGAAGACCCACTCTCTCATCTACGTTTGTCAACTGCCTTCCCCCAAACTGGCGTCAGGAGGAGAGTGGTGACTTCAGTCATCAATTCTACCTTGAGCTGCTCCCCTGCACCCACAGGCTTATCGCTGGACGCTGTAATATTTCTCTGTGGCCAGAGAGAGAGGGTGGACCTTTAGGCAATAGTTAGGTGTGACTGCAAGGCAGAGCACAGACTGTGGGAACACAGAGCAGGAAAACAGGAGCCTCACCCCCAGAATCCCACATGGCAATTCCAGTTAAATCCAGTTCTCCTGTACAGACTCCTGACCCATGCTCAGCTGCTCTAGGTTTTTCCATAAAACAATTAATCATCCAAGGCAGTCTGGCCACTTCCTGGAGTCCCTTCCAGGAGCATTCCCCTAGGATTTATTGGCAGTACCTAGGATGGTGATAAGGAAAGCAAAAGCAAAGTACTACACGAAACTTCTTCTTGAAATCCCACTATGAGGGGTGGGGGAGGGGGTAACAAACACTCAGGAGTGACAGTCAAACAAATAATGGACAGCTACCTGCAACTCAGGCAGCTCTGAAAAACAGCAGACAGTTTTTTGAGAAAATCAAGCCCCTTGAGGGCTGTCAAAAAAGGCCCCTGAAAAAATTATATTTAAATTGTTATATTAATATAGGAGCATATGGCACTTAAAAGGAACAAGACCGTTAACAAAGTTCCTAATTCTCATACAGTTAAACCACAGAGGTCAACAAACTGCTTTATCTGGGTTTGTTGGAGAGAGAGAGAGAGGATATGAGAGTAAGCACCAGTGGGGAGGGGCAAAGGGAGGGAGAAAAGAGAATTCCAAGCAGGCTCCCCACTCAGTGAGGGGCCCAGTGTAGGGCTCGATCTCACAACTGTGAGATCATGACCTGAGCTGAAACCAAGAGTCGGACACTTAACCAAATGAGACACCCAGACTCCCCAGCAAGCTGCTATATCTTTACGTCATTTATTTGGCCAGACTATCAATGGCGTTACTGGGAATTTCTCATTTGTAGGTATGAAAATACCTACACAGTAACTCTAAAGTATGGTAATCCACTCCTACTTACTTTGTGGCAATGAGTGGATGGAGGTATTAGAAAGGAGGTACCAATGAAAGAAGGGATGATGTATTTATTGCGCATTTACCATACTGCTAAGAAACCAGAGAAAACCAGGGCTCAGGGAGGTTAAGTACCTTGCCCATGTCACACATGAGTCAGGACTGGGTGCTAAGCTGTCCCTCTATTCAACACTGACCAGCACAGTTGTCATCGGCAACTTTGCAGCACAATCTCCAGGGAAGACGGTGAAGCTACTGTGGGCATATGAAAACAAAAACACACTTAACGTCGACGCGGTCGGAATCACAGTACCATTTGAACGGATCACTGAAATTCTTGTCTCATCCAGCCCCAGGTCAAGTCCGCATCGCTCTCTCTGCTCATGTTACTCCAGGAAAAAGTCGGGGAAACAAGCCCCAGGCTATTTATCTTCACTATTGCTCAGCGACTTTCATTCATCTCTGAATGACTTTCGATCATGTTCCGTTCAGTGCTACATTCAAGCTTGACTCCCG
The DNA here is from genome assembly GCF_006229205.1 of Suricata suricatta. NCBI lineage: Eukaryota > Metazoa > Chordata > Mammalia > Carnivora > Herpestidae > Suricata > Suricata suricatta. The sequence goes on from NC_043709.1 coordinate 7,751,134, forward strand.
TTTCTTCAGACCCCCAACTGTTCTCTGCTGCCACCCCCTCCCTCCCAGCTGAGGACCAGGTTTCCACTTTAATGAAGCTGGGGTCATTCAGCTAAGGTGTCCTCAACTTCCTCCTCCTGTCAAAGCTGCCCCCTCTTTGGGCACTGGGTGGCTCAGTAGGTTGAGCGAATGACTTCGGCTCAGGTCCTGATCTCACGGCCTGAGAATTCAAGCCCCGCATCAGGCTCTGTGCTCACAGCTCAGAGCCTGAAGCCTGCTTCGGAATCTATGTCTCCCTCTCTCTCTCTCTCTGTACCTCCCCTATTCACGATGTCTCTGTCTCTGTCTCTCTCTCCCCACCCTCCAAAACAATAAACTTTTTTTTTTAATTAAAAAAAACCTGCCCCATCTTTTCACTGTTTTCTCTTTCCACCTTCCTCCCAGAGGAAGACACAGCCTGCTTCCTTCGCAGGCTAAGTCCTCCAGCCATGATAACCTTCCACCCACGTCCACAACCGCATCCCCAGTCTTCCTTTGCTGGCTCTGTGCAGGGTGTACACTCAGATCGCCCTCATCCTTTTTTTTTTTTTTTTAATTTATTTTTGAGACAGAGCATGAGAGGGGGAGGGGCAGAGAGAGAGGGAGACACAGAATCTGAAGCAGGCTCCAGGCTCTGAGCTGTCAGCACAGAGACTGAGGAAGGGGTCGAACTCATGAATTCGAGATCATGACCTGAACTGAACTTGGGAGGCTTAACTGACTGAGCCACCCAGGCGCCCCGCCATCATCCTTAATTACAACAAACCCAAACAAGGCAACCTGGATCCACTCAAACCTCCTATCTTTCCAGCTCTCCTTCCTCTGCCTCCCAGCTGCATTTTCAAAGGCCTCCTCAGTCAACTCGCTCCTTAAGCATTTTCCAAATAGCTTTCCCTCTCGGAGCCCAGACTTTCGGAGGTCTCCAGTAGTTTCCCTGTCACACATGGAGTCCTCATTTCCTTAAACTCCCTGCAGCGTTTGACTCTGTTGACTTACCCGTGTTTCTTGAAACTGTTCTAGGTCTCTCAGGGCACTGACCACGCTGGTTTTCCTTCTCTACTTAACTGCTTCTTTGCTGACTCCTCTTCTTCCCCAGACTCCCCAAAAGACATCCCCCAAACGGGCTTCTCTTTTTTAATCGACTCCTAACGGATTCCTACTGGGGAATCCATCCCTGTTGCTAAGGGGGACTTGGCTGTCACTGCTGTACAGATATGCCACAGGTCTCTCCCTCCAGCCATGGCAACACTCCTGAGATTTCCAACTTCCTGCCCGATGGCTTCACCTGGCTTAATCCACTACACATCAAAATCTGCAGTTTTCAAATGAATCTATTTTTATTCCATCTCAGATGATTCTTTTTTTATTTTCCTATTTCTTCTTCTATGACATTCAGACTCTTAAGCTTTTAGGGTAATTTCCGGCTCTCACATTTGTCTTACTCTCACAGTGAATCAGTTGCAAAGCATATTGATTTTACATTTACAAGTATCTCTAAGCAAGTCTATCTCCACTGCCTTACCCCAGACCCTCACCAGCACTTTTCTGGACCACTGTAACAGGTGTCCGGGCCTCCAGACTCTCCTTCCATTCACGTTCAGTAAACACCAGATCTCTGCTGAGGCACCGCTCTAACTTCCGGGCTCACTCCTCGTCAGTGGCCCGAGTTATCTTCCCCGCACGTACCCTGCGCCTCAGCCGCTTGGACCACTCGCTGCTGTCTCAACATGTTTCTGGATCTTTTTTCATGTTGTTTCCTGCTTTGAAGGCCACCTCCCATTTCTGAAAGTCCAGATTCTAGCATCTTTCCGTGCCCAACTCAAATGCAACTTCTGGGAGGCTTTCCCTAGTCCTTTCTCTCAACATTAACTTATACCTATCAAATGCCACATAAACATACTTACATTTATCTCATTTTTAACTAGTGTGTCTACCTTATCTCTAATAAACTTTTAAAGCCTGAATACTCTTCAGCATTTAGTACTTAGTAGGGATTTAATAAATGTTTGCCAAGTGACTAAACTAATAATACCTGTTTTATGAGATACCTACATGAATACACCTTCCTTAGTATTTCTGGATTTGGTGAAGAAATCTATGTTTACCTTACATACACGGTACGGTAAGAGCAAGATGTCCTGGGTCTGACATCTTGTCCTGCCACTCAGCTCTGTGGACTTTGGGGAAAATATTTAATCTCTCATAGCCTCAGTTACCCTGTCCGTAAATTACGGTATAGTGCCTACAGACTAAAGTGCTGAGAAAGTACCTACAACCCCGAGCACAGTTACAGGTACTCAGCGTAGAAACAGTATTTTCCAAAGCTAGGCCACAACAACATAACCTACCCCACATGCTCTTCCTAAAATGGGACACTGACACTCCTTCCACTGAATAGTGGGGTCTATGTCCCTCCCCTTGAACCCAGGCAAAGCTCGGTGACTGCCTCAACCAAGAGAATATGGTGGAAGTGACACTATGTGGCTTCTGGGGATACGTCATAGAAATGCCATGCACTTTTTCCTTGCTTCCCTGAAATATTAGCTCTTGGATCACAGTTGCCACGCTGTGAGGTAGGTAAGGTCACATGTAGAGGCCACGTGTGGGTGTTCCAGCCAACAGCCTCAACTGAGATCCAGCTGACGACCACTAGTGACCCCAAGACACGTGAGTGAGGAAAATTCCCAGATGACTCCAGCCCCAACTCCACCTAACTGCAATGATTTGAGTCCCGAGCAAAACCCGCTTGGTGGCGGGACACCTGGCTGGCTCAGTCAGTAGAGCATACAACTGTTGATCTCGGGGTCATGAGTTTGAGCCCCACCTTGTGCACAGTTTACTTTTTTTGAGAGAGAGAGAGAGAGAGAGAGAGAGAGGGAGAGAGAGAGGGAGAGAGAAAGGGAGGAGGAGGATAGAGGGAGAAGGTGAGAGAGAGGGAGGGAGGAAGGGAATCTTAAGTAGGCTCCATGCCCATATTGGAGCCCAACATGGGGCTTGATTGCACGACCATGAGATCATAACCTAAGCTGAAATCAAGAGTCACATGCTCGGGGCACCTGGGTGGCTCAGTCAGTTGAAGTCTGACTTCAGCTCAGGCCATGATCTTGCAGTTCCTGAGTAGGAGCCCCAGGTCGGGCTCTCGCTGTCAGCCCGTTGGCACAGAGCCTGCTTTGGATCCTCTGTCTCCGTTTCTCCCCTCTCCCGCTTGCATTCTCCCAAAAATAAATAAATATTTAAAAAAAAAAGAGTCACACGCTTCACTGACTGAGCCACCCAGGTGCCCCAGAGTTTACTTAAAACAACAACAACAAAAACAATTGCCTAGTGGAGCCCAGTCAACTTCTGAGCAAGAGATAATAAAAAATGATTATTGTTGTTAATTTTGAGCCACTGAATTCTGGGGTGACTACGACACAGCAATAGATAAACTGAAGATCTGGTGCCCAATGCCTTCAGCTACTGACACAATGCGACTGTAAACCCGGTCGGTTTCCTCACTTTTTCAAAGTGACCGACCTCACCGTTTACTTTACCCTGACATGGCAGGCATCATTCTTTCATCTAATATAAGGAGGGCTTACCATGGGTCAAACCCCATTTTAGACTCTGGGGGATAACAGGGACAAAACAAAACCCCTGCCTTAGGAAGCTTTCAGTCTAGTCGGGTAGAAAGAGGGCCAAATGAATGTCCATAATGTCAAATACCAATTGTTACTGTAATTTAATAAATTACATAGTAACTTACATATAATGCTAGGTAGTGACAAGGGTGAGCTCTCATGATTATTTGTCCTTTTCTAGAAACTAAAGGAATCTTTTATTCTACCACAAAAACACAAAGTATTCAGAACCCTCTCGTTTAAAATAAAGGATGCCATTTTATTTTCTGTTTGGTTTCCAAAACATTTCTGAACAATGCCTCACATATTTGTTGGTCACTTTGGCCACAGTGGTCAAGTAGAAAATCTATAAACTCCAGGTCCCTTCATTAGGTCATAACCATTCATTTTATCAGAGTAATTTGGGTTTTTTTTGTTGTGTCAGTGAGCCTCCAGATTTACCTTTTAAATTTTGTATAATAAATTAACATAATATTTTAGTTTGTACTTTCTTGTTCTTAAGTACAATATCTTGTGTTGTTAAAATTCTTGTGCTTTTCCTAATGGCTTATATTGATTAGTAAAATTTTCTTGTAACTTCTCCCTGAGCACATGGTTATGTGAGTTAATGTGAAAAGAAAATATAACTTACAAAAATAAAAGTTGCAATAACCTTTAAAGAATATACATATTCATAAAATACACATGCATTCTGAACACACATCTATTTTAAAAAGTGAACTTTAATTCACTTCCAAAACTTGTCATCCTGTTTCTTTATTTGCCTATACCATTTTCTAAAATTTTTTTTAGTATTTATTTATTTTTGAGACAGACAGACAGAGACAGAGTGCAAGCAGGGAAGGAGCAGAGAGAGAGGGAGACACAGAATCTGAAGCAGGCTCCACGCTCTGAGCTGTCTGCACACAGCCTGAAACAGGGCTCAAAGTCACAAACTGTGAGATCATGATCTGAGCCGAAGTCAAGACACTTAACCAACTGAGCCATCCAGGCTCCCCTATAGCATTTTCTACCTACTCTTGAATCTCAAAACAAAACTAAACCACACACACCCAAAAAAAATCACTTACACAAATCCACTAATATTTTTTCTGGTTATAAAAGCCATAGATACTCACTGTGGAAAAGCTGGAAATTTTATAACTAATGAATGAATAAAGAAATGAATGCCCAGAAGTGCCTGGCTGGCTCAGTTGGAAGAGCATGTGACTCCTGATCTTGGGGTTGTGAGTTCAAGCTGGGTATAGAAATTACCAAAAAATAATTTATGAATTTGAGACAAAAGAAATGGATGCCCAATGTTTACTGATCACTTTTGAGTAATGAGGATAAATGTGATTATTTAATCTCTCTCTCATACACACACACACACACACACACAAACTGCATAAAGAAAAATGTTAACAATCACGCAAAAACATTTCCATTATTACAGAAAATTCTTCTGTGTAGTGTTTCACTATTACACTGCCTCCAAGGACTGGGTATTTTATTTCTTTTTTTCGTTTAGAAAGAGAGAGTGAGAGCAGGTGAGGGCAGAGAAGCAGAGCAAGAGGAGCAGAGTGAGAGAGAGAATCCCAAGCAGGCTCCACACATAGCATGGAGCCTAACCCAGGGCTCGATCCCATAACCCAAGCTGAAACCAAGAATTGGATACTCAACCCAGGCATCCCACTGAACTGGGATTTGTAGTTAGGTCCCTTGTCTACAGAATGACAATTTCATTGACCAGGCAAATATACACATATGAAATGGTAAACAAGGCCAGTTAAAAATAAGAGAACAAACTACAAATATTATTGAAGTTCAAAGAAATAAAAACAACTACAGGTTGATATGGAAAAACGTTCATAATGGAGACAGATATTTATTTACTGACTTAATAACGCACTGAGGGACATGTATATATTGCACTAGGCTCTATAAGGGCCTGACCTAAGCAAGATTTAAGGGCACTACAGTTTAACAAGAACATTAACTGTCAATCACCACCTTTCCCTCTGTTTCTGTCCTTAATGAACTATATGATATTGGGACCTCTAGTTCTTATGAAGGGGATGATCTCAGACTTCTAGTCTGTGATACACCAGACAGTAAGGAAACCAACTGAAAAAGATCCAAGGTTGACAGAATGAGTGGTGCTCCTAGATTACAAAGCAAAATGAACGGTGATTTTGTGTTGAGGAAATATTCCCTCATTCAGTATATATTTACTGTGTCCTTTATGTGCCAGGCACTGTTCTACAGTGGAGAAGGATACAACAGTGCTCAAAACAGATAAAAATCCCTTATTTCTAGAATCTGGCATTTTACAGGGGAAACAAATAATTTAAAAAATAAAAAAGAAACTATCTTGTGGGGTGCCTAGGTGGCCCAACTGGTTGAATATCTGACTTTGGCTCAGGTCATGATCTCATGGTTTGTGAGTTCAAGCCCCATTTTGGTCTCTGTACTGACAGCTCTGAGCCTGGAGCCTGCTCCAGATTCTGTTTCCCTCGCTCTCTGCCCCTCCCCTACTCATGCTCTCTCTCAAAAATAAATAGACATTAAAAAAAATTTAAAGAAAAAAAAGAAAAAAGAAACTATATTGTATGCCAGATGCTGATGAGTTCTACAGAGTAAAAGGAAGCAGGAAAAGGGACAGGCAGTTTTAGGAAGTAACTATTTAAAATTTTTTTTCAATGTTTGTTTATTTTTGATAAAGAGAGAGACAGAGCGTTCGTGGGGGAGGGGCAGAGAGAGAGGGAGACACAGAATCTGAAGCAGGCTCCAGGCTCTGAGCTGTCAGCGCAGAGTTCGACATGGGGCTTGAACTCACAAACCAAACCATGAGATCATGACCTGAGCCAAAGTTGGACACTTTAACAACTGAGCCACCCAGGCGCCCCAGGAAGTAACTGAGAGGTTCAGGGAAGGCTCATTGTGAAGGTGAACTTGACCCAAGGCCTGAAGAAAGTGAGGGGCTGAGTGAAGCTCTGGGTCTGGGGCAGAGCAAAGAGCAGCATGCAGACAGGCAGTAACACAGGAGACCGAGCTGGCAAAGTAGGGAAAGGCCAGAATGGTTTGTTCTAGACTGATCTCTAGGTCTCAGAGTCAGGAGACATAGATTTCAATCAGAAAATCATTTTCTCGGGCGCCTGGGTGGCTCAGTCGCTTAAGCCTCTGACTTCGGCTCAGGTCAGATCTCACGGTCATGGGTTCGAGTCCCGCATCAGGCTCTGTGCTGACAGCTCAGAGCCTGGAGCCTGCTTCCGGTTCTGTGTCCTTCTCTCTGCCCCTCCCCCTCTCATGCTCTGGTTCTCTCTGTATCAAAAATAAATAAACATTAAAAAAAAAAAAGAAAAAGAAAATCATTTTCTCAGAGCACCTGGGGGGCTCAGTCGGTTAAGTGCCCAACTTCAGCTCAGCTCATGATCTCAGTTTGAGTTTGAGCCCCACATCGGGCTCTGTGCTGACAGCTCAGAGCCTGCAGCCTGCTTCAGATTCTGTGTCTCCCTCTCTCTCTCTGCCCCTCCCCTGTTTGCTGTCTCTCTCCCTCAAAAATAAACATTAAAAAAATTAGAAAACCATTTTCTCAGGGGCGCCTGGGTGTCTCAGTGGTTAAATGTCTGACTCTTGATTTTGGCTCAGGTTTGATTGATTTCAGATCTCATAGTTGGTGAATTTGAACCCCACGTAAGGCTCTGTGCTGTGCTGACAGCATGGAGCCTGTTTGGGATTCTCTCTCTCTCTCTCTCTGCCTCTCCCCTGCTCATGCTTGCTCGCTCTCAATCAAAATAAGAAACTTAAAAAAAAAAAGAAAACCATTTTCTCAGCATTGGAGAGAACTTTATAGGTCATTCAGTACAACTAACCATTAGATTATTAAACCCCTATTACTCCTCCCAAGTGACCACTTGTCTCAGCTTGAACTATTTTTTCTAACTTTTATTTATTTATTTACTTACTTACTCATTTATTTAAAGTAAGCTCTACGTCCAATGTGGGGCTTGAACTCATGACCCTGGGATCAAGAGTCGCATGCTGTACCGACTGAGCCAGTCAGGTGTCCCGGCCTGAACATTTCTAGTGCACAGATCTACCTCCACAGACCAAGACAGCCTGTCCATCCTTAAATAGCCCTGCTTTTAGACTCTAAGAGCGCAGAAATCTGTTTCCTAATAATGTCTACTCTATTCTTCTAGGGACACTTTGTATACCACCTGCTTCAGATATATGAAGATAACCTCCAGGTCTTCTCTCAGATTTCTCTTCTCTTCAGGTTAAAGTTAACCAGTTGTTTTAACTCTTTAAGTGACATGACCTTATGCTTTGTAACAATAAGAGAGTCTCAACTGCAAGCCAGAAAAACTGACTTTGGATAACTTACATTATGCAGCATAGGATTTATTGGAAGGATATGAGGTAGGGCACAGAACTGAGGAAGAGCTAAAGAATCAGGTCTTTGGGACCTGGCCAGTCCCAGTATACACATATTGGGAATCAACCCACGGTTGTGATGAAGGAGGCTTGTCACTGTGTCATTCAACCTCAAATGAAGGTTTGCCTAACATCTATTGGCTTAACCTGGGTCACGTGTCCACCACCTACTAGGTCAGGGATGGACTGTTTCTTCAAAGCAAAACTGAGCTGCTATTCCCTGAAAAATCTACACTGGATTCCGGGCAGGCCGAAGCAACTTATGTTCACCAAATTCTCTCAGAACGTGATACCTCAAATCCAACGTAAGAATCCAGGTGTGGAGGAGGAGCAAAGCCAGGGTACAGCCCCCACACTTGCCGCATGACCTTGCACAAGTGACCGTACTCTCAGTTCCAATCATGTGGCGGTCACAACACTTTGAAGTACTTGCAGCAACCAAGTAAGAAAATGTATGTGAAACACTTTATAAACTCACAGCTAACTACAGTCGCCAACACTTACTGACTGCCTATCAGACATATTACATAGATTAGTTTATGTAATCTTCAAAACAATCCTTCTTCTATGAAGTAGAAGGTTATGAGCATGAACTCTGGGGTCTGACTACCCAGGTTCAAATCCTGACTCCACCACTTATTTCTGAGACCTTGAACAAATTCCTTAGCTTAGCTTGTGACTGTTTTCTCACCTTTAGTGAGCGTAATTCTAACAATTGTGATTGTGAAGACTGAGGTAATATAAGTAAAACTCTTAGAACTGTGCCAAGTATATAATAAGCACCCAACGGATATTAGCTATTACTATGACTTGCGGTAGTAGCAGTATCTCAGTTTTCTAGATGAGCACAATGAGGCATTGGGAGGTTACACCACTTGTGTTAAGTTTTCAAAGTTTAAAGTGGTAGAGCTGAATTTGAACTTCACTGTAGGTGCTCCTAATTACTATACTCCACAACTTTGAAAGTGGAGAGGAATAAAAAAAAGTGGTATTTGGACTTTAACCCTAACTTCAAGTCACACAAATTAAGGATATTTACAAACGAAACTCAAACGCAAGAAGAAGGAAATGAGCTGTGATACAATGTTAGCGAGAAGGCTAATCAGATCTCTAGAGAAAACCAGGAATATTCATATTATTTTGTTAAGGAAAAAAAGTCTTCTCTTACCCCCATCGGAAATCCACCCCTTACCGAGGGTAAGCCTTCTGATTAATGCTTGCAATATAATTTCTTTCTTTCTTTTTTTTTAAAGATCTTATTCTTAGGTAACCTCTATTCCTAACATGGGGTTCGAATTTCCAGCCTCAAGATCAAGAGTCACATGTTCCATCAATTGAGCTCCTCTCTCTCATTTCTAATGTTTATTTTTTAATTTTATATATACATTTTTTTTTTTGAGAGTGAGAGAGAGCACATGAGCAGGGAACAGGTGGAGAAGGGGGAGGCAGAGGATCTGAAACGGCCTCTGTGCTGGCAGCAGCGAGCCCAATGCGGGGCTCAAACTCACGAATCAGGAGATCCTGGACTCAGCCAAAGTTGGATGCTTAACTAACTGAGTCACCCAGGTGCCCCCTCAATCTCATTTCCAATGTTACTCTTATTGACAAAGTTATTTAATAATTCCAAAGAAGTTAACTTCCCCAAAACGATTCACATTAACAGAGAAAAAACCTCACATACCATACCTGCATCATGCTTAGAAAAAGTAGGAATGTGTTTATAACTGAGAGAGAGGCATAATGTTAGAAGACGCAGTTAACTGTGCCCACCAAAAAAAGATAAACATCTCTCATTTATGAATTATGACCACCAAGGAGCCTAAATGTTCAAAAAGAGGAGGAGGTAATTGTATGTACACTATTCCAACAGCGGGGTCTTCAAAATCAGTTCCGAAAGCCACACTAAAAGTACTTTAGCTTTGTTATTTCTCATACAGTACCACTCAGAGTCTGGCGTGTTGGGAATACAACATGCTATGAAGCACTCGGTCGTCAGATACTTAGTGATCACCTACCACTGTTCTAGAGGGGAAGTGGTGAAAAAGAGAGAGGCCATACTCTCACAGAGTTTACACTGTAGGCAGGTATTATAAAGAAGAAACTGAGGCTCAGTTCCCAGGACTGTCAGACTCTAAAACCTACACTATGTATTTCGACGGTGTCATCACTCACTGGCAAGATACAGCTTCTCCTAAAAGTCTACACCTAATCATGCAGTCCTGACAGCATGGAACAATTCAGAGTTTCTCTCTGGGGGCGGTCCAGAGTCCCTTTCTCAGTGACGTGTCCTTCCACCAACTCCCAAGAGCAAAGATTATTTGGTCAGTAGTTTAACACATTACGTTGACATGTATAAGATTCTTTTTCTTCCCTCATTAGTCCCTAAACTCCCTCAGGGCAACACCCATGTCTTAGCCTCTTTATATGCCTAGAAGATGGTACAGCAGATACTCAATAAATAGCTGAGTGGAGCTCATGAGAGCATTTCAACAGTGTAGACGTGGGAGCCAGACTGCAATGAACCAAGGAATCAAAGGAAATGAGGGGCATAGTGTTTGCTCTTCAAGAAAGGAAAAGGAGGGAAATGGAAGTAATTTGAAGAAAAATGTGACCATAGGAAGGTTTTATATTTTTTAAGATTAAGCAAGATTTGAACATATTTGTTGGTAAGGTAGTACAGCACAGTTAGAGCAGAGGGGCTCCTGGGTGGCTCAGTCCATTAAGCGTCCGACTTTGGCTCAGCTCATGATCTCACGGTTCATGGGTTCAAGCTCCGTGTCAGGCTCTGTGCTGACAGCTTGGAGCCTGGAGCCTGCTTCAGATTCTGTGTCTCCCTCTCTGTCTGCCCCTCCTCCACTTGTGCTCTCTCAGAAATGAATAAACATTGAAAAGTTAAAAAAAAAAAAAAGAGAGAGAGCAGAGATGGCAGAGTCAGGTAGGCTTGAATGTGAATGCTGGCCCCATTAAGGCAAATCACTTAATCTCTGTACTTCAACTTACACATATATAAAAAGAGAATGGAGGCACCTGGGTGGCCAGTTAAGCAACGGACTTCGGCTCAGGCCACGATCTCAGTTCGTGAGTTAGAGCCCTGCATCAGGCGCTGTGTTGACCATGCAGAGCCTGCTTCTATTTTTTCTCTTGCCTCTCTCTCTCCCTCAAAAAACAAACATTTAGAAATAGAAAAAAGAAAATTAAAAAAAAAAGAGGGAATGATAATACCTACACCTGACTGTGCCGATTACAGGACTTGGCAAACAGAAGAAATCCAATAAATAGTATCGACAATTATTATGCAGACGCCTGGTCCCGGTGTTCTAACCCCTCCAGCGTAGCTTGTGCTTCAGTCTGGATTTCCTATCTCAGTCTGTGTGTTACTATGCAATGGCAGGCGCCTGGGTGGCTCATCAAGTTGAGCGTCTGACACTTGATTTCAGCTTAAATCATGATCATAGTTTGTGGGCTGGAGCCCTGCGTCAAGCTCTGCGCTGGTGGCACGGAGCCTGCTTGGAATTCTTTCTCTCTCTCGGCCCCTCCCCTGCTCAGGTGCAGGCATGCAAGTACTCTCTCTAAAAATGAATATTTATTTTAAAATTTGGGGGGGAGCACCTGGGTGGCTCAGTTGGTTAAGCATCCGACTTCGGCTCGGGCCATGATCTCACAGTCCATGAGTTCGAGCCCCACATGAGGCTCTGTGCTGACAGCTCAGAGCCTGGAGCCTGCTTTGGATTCTGTGTCTCCCCCTCTCTCTGCCCCTTCCCCACTCACACTCCTGTCTCTCTCAAAAAATAAATAAATGTTAAAATATTTTTTTATTTTTTAATGTTTATTTACTTTTGACAGAGTGTGTGTGCTCATGAGCAAGTGGGGGAGGGGTAGAAAGAGAGAGGGAGACACAGAATCTTAAGTGGCCTCTAGGCTCTGAGCTGTCAGCACAAAGCCCAACCTGGGGCTCAAACTCACAGAATGCGAGATCATGACCTGGACCGAAGTGAGACACTTAACCGACTAACCGCCCAGACTCCGCAAATAAATAAACGTTTTAAAAAATATGTATGATGGCAAGGAAACGGGATCCTTACTTCTTCTGTGTGTACCACCCTCTGTGCTATTGCCCTTCCTTGTGACAGTCTGCATGAGCTCATGAATGGCCTCTGTGGAAAATTACTGATGTCACCAGCTGAGGAAATAGAGACAACCTGGAGAAGAAGCCAATGAAACTGATGTTAAATCATCAGATGTACAAGATTCTGGGCTCCTGCCAAAACCCATTGAGAACTCAGAGGAGAGAAACTGAAAACACAAACACACAGGACATTGTTTAACTTCCTAAGCCAACAAGGTGTTCCCAGCATCCACCCCAGGCACAGAGAGATGGCTGTATGATAAAAGAGACGGTTCTCTCCAGACCCGGCTCAATATTTCACCCTAATGTCAGATTCATTTCTGCCCAGGTGCCACTCCAGTTCACCAACTTTTCTGTCAATGTGACAAGTCTCCAAATTCACAAGGTTGGTACTTTTTTTTTCACATTTAAACAATTATTGTTCACAGCCTTTTAGAGTTGGTGCTCTAGCGCTTGCTTCGGCAGCACGTTTGCTAACTGAAGTTAACGCTCTGCTCATGGTCATGTTCACCTGTTGCTCATATCAGATCAACAGAAACACCTCTCACTCTCCCCTGTCAACCACATCACACATCTCCATGCTTAAAAAGAGGACTCAAGCCCAGGCTACTGTGACAGCTTCAGTGACGTCCAGGCTACATATACCTAGGATTATTGGAAGACCAGAAAGATACTGACCTCCATTCGAAATCAATTACCACGTAATCATGGAGACCAGAAATAAATGTATAAAACAAAGACGGTAACTCTACGGATTAGAGTTCGGAGAAAACGGCAAGATGAGAGAAAGAGAATGAGGAAGAAAATATGTAGGAAATATATGTCTCAACAAACTTAATCACAAACATGATCACCTAAGTACAAGTAATCAAGTCAAGGTTGAAAATCCAGCTTTTGTGAATCGGGGTCTGATTAGGAACTTGAATTTACCAAGGAAGAGTAAGAAAGAAGGGTAAAGAATATTCCAGGACACCTCCAATAACCCCACCCAAAAGCCCGAAAAGCCAGCAACCCACCACGGATTTCACTTTCAGTGCATGAGAGGGGAAAATATGGCAGTCACCTGTCACAGGAAAATTTTTTTTTTCCTTTCCCGCCTCCCCCTTCATATAAAAAGCATCCTGGATCATTAAACTAAGTATAATTCTGGGAATTCCAATCCTAACCACGCCGGGCGATCCTGGCTAATATATGCCTCAGTTTCCCCAATGTTACAATACAAACACAGGATAGTGTGTAATGAGTCTCGGCCTCAATCAGAGCCTGTGTCTTGACCCCGGACCTGAATCTTCGACGGAAAGTCACAAGTTCAAGCCGAGGAAGAGCTGGCAGCTTAAATGTGCCCAAGGCAGTTTTAAAAAAAGAAAGAAGGAGAAAAAAGAAAAAGGGTCCCCGGGCTGAGGCGCGGTTTCCGCCGAGGGGGATGCATCGGGCTCGGGCGCCCGCGGCCCCGCTCCCGCCGGCCCGGCCCGCAGGCCGCCCC